>NC_142009.1:266706338-267006338 GCF_049901735.1 Notechis scutatus | reverse complement strand
TTGTGTGATTATGTTGTTTTTTTGGGGGGGGAAATTAATAAAACCTTGTAGAAATATAGAATGAGAATAATGGTAACTAAGTCAGAAAGAAGTAGATGAAATAATAATAATAAAATTGAATAAGAGTGAAGAGAAATAAAGGGAAATTGGATAAGAGGTTTTTGTATGTTTATATGGAAATGGTTTAAAACAGAATTATAGTTTATCTGACTTGTTAAATTTATAATGGAAAAAGGTTTAAACATGTAATGGATAATGATGACTTGTGTGTTTTGAAAATCAATAAAACTTGTTTTTAAAAAAAAATGACTTTCAATGTTAACACAAACAGCAGGGGCGACAGTGGACAACCTTGCCTTGTCCCTTTTCTTATATCTATAGATTCTGTTAGTTCTCCATTTACAGTTTGTTCATAGTATATCATTTCAATGGCTTCAATGAATTTTTTTACCAAAGCCCATTTGTTCCAATTGCAATAACATAAATCGCCAACTCACATTGTCAAAGGCTTTTTGTGCATCTAAAAACATCAAAGTCATTTGCTTCTCAGGATGTGCCTCCTAGTATTCCAGAGTATCCAAAATAATTCTCACATTGTCTTTGATTTGTCTCTTTGGCAGAAATCCATTTTGGTCAATATGGATAAAATTATTTAAATATCTTTTTAGTCTTTCTGCCAAAATTGAAGCAAAAAAACTATAGTCTGAATTTAATAGGGATATAGGTCTGTAATTTTTAACTTGCTGCAGGCCTGTATCCTCCTTCGGTATAAGTGTAATATATGCTTCTGTCCATATTTTGGGGTATTCTTTAACATAACTTCATTCATAACTTCTAATAAGTGAGGATTCAATATTTCCTGGAAAGTCTTGTAAAATTCCGCTCGTAAGCCATCTGGACCTGGTGCTTTTCCAATATTCTGTTTTTTAAAGGCTTCTGTTAATTCCATCATTGTTATATTCTAGCATTATTTCAGTATCTTTAGGTATCTGAGGTAAATTCGCTTTCTGTAAATATTGCTTAACTTTTTCTTCTTGAATATTCTCTTGAAAATACAATTTTCCATAGTAATCTTGTATAATTTTTTTCTTTTCCTCATTTCCATAGTAAAAATGTCCTTCTTCATTTATTAGTTGGCTAATCCTTCTTGACTCTCTCTCCTTTCTCAATTTATAAGCTAGCCATCTGCCTGGTTTATTTGCACCTTCAAAGTAATTCTGTTTAGCATTTTTAATTTTTTGTACTAGTTCCTCTTTTTCCATTTGTCCCATTTTATGTTTAATTATATCCATTTTGTTTTTAATGTCTTTTTTTTTGTGGGGACTTCTGTAAATCTTTTTCCAATTTTTTATAATCATCCTCCAATATTTTGAAAGTCTTTTTCTGTTTTATATTTCTTTTCCTTGTATAGTCTATTATCAAGCCTCTTGTGTAGGCCTTCATTGTATCCCAGAGGTTCTGTAGTATCCTCTTTTCTATTTTCTTTAAAAAAGAAAGCAAGTTCTTTCTCTATTTTCTGTTTGAAGTCTTTTTCTTTTAATATCATATTATTTAAGGTCTATCTAGATCTCCTCTTATATCCTTCCCAAGTAACTGTCACTGGATTACAGTCTGCCCAGGTGCTTGTTTTTATTTCAGTCTCTCGTATGTTCGCCAGCAATTCTGCTGACATCCATATCTTGTCTATTCTGGACCATGAAGCCTGTCTGTTTGAATAAAAAGTTTATTGCTTACTCTCCACATTTCTCTCTCTCCATGAATCTTTTAAGTTGAATTCTTCTGTTATTTGAAAGAAAGATATTGGTAATATCTTTCTAGCTTTCTTTGTTGATTTCTGCGTTTTGTAATCCAACTGATCATTAACTATTCCATTAAGATCTCCCATCATACAAATATTAACATAGTCCAATTCAATTATTTTCATATGTAATTTCCTGTAAAACTCTTCTTGGTTATCATTCGGAGCATAAATTCCAATTAAAAGTGTTTTAACATTATTGTCCATTATTTCCACCATCAAAATCCTTCTATTGTTATCTGTGTAAATTAATTCTGCCAAAATTGTATCTTTAATATATAAAACCACACCTCTTTTTTTATTGTGCCAGCGATGTAAAAAATTTCCCTATTTTTTTTGTTTTAATATATATTCATGTTGGTTTTTGATGTGTACTTCTTGTAAGCAAATTATATCAAATTTTAATTTCTCTAATTTATGAAATACTTTCCTTCGTTTAGTAGCCAAATTGAGTCCATTTATGTTAACCGTAATCAATTTTCTTTCATCCATGTTAAGCTTTGTGAGGGGTTTTTATTGCTCTAGTGGGTCTTAATTCTCATTGCTCTCTGGGTACACCACCTACTGCACCTTCTTCTTTCTCTTTTTCAATTACTGCTATACACCCCTCTTGGAATTCAATTAGTGACTCTTCTTTTCTAGCTTCTTCCTCCTTTCCTCTGAAATATTCTAAGTAGAATAGCTCAGCTTTTTCAACTGTGTCAATTCTGCGTCTTTCTTCCTGCCAGGTGAACAAGAGGCCTCTGGCATCAACCATCTGTAATTTACTCCTCTTTTAAGTAACTCTTTGGTCAAAAATAAGTATTCTCTTCTAATCTCTCTTACTCTTGTTGGTATCTGTTTCAACACCACAATTTCTTTATCTTTGTACTTTAAAGTTTTCTCTCTTACCACCTGCAGTATCTGTGTCTTGATAACCTTTTTAATGAATCTGATATGAACTTCTCTTGGTAGTCTATTTCTCATTGCATATCTTGTACAGACACGGAACACTTCATCCATCCCATTCATCAACTTCTCTTTCGTTATCTCTAATGCTTCTGCCAGTATTTCTGTCATTATTTCAGCAAGATTTTCACCTTTTCCTTCTTCTACATTTTGAAATCTTAAGTAAAATTCTGATCTGTCAATTTCCCATCCTAATGGTTTGCATCTGCCCTTTATGACATCGCTCAATTGAGTATCAATATCTCCAATTTTCTTGTCCCTTTGTGTATCTTCTTCAATTTTTTAAAATCTACCCTCATATTTCATCATCATCTATTGAATATTTTCTACTTTCTCATCTGTCTTTTCAGTTCTTTGCTCAATATTCTCCATTCTCTTTTCAATCTTCTGAATTCCTTGCATAATCATCTGTAATGTCACTTTCTTCTCTTTCTCCTGTTGTAAAATTGTCTGTATTGACTGTTGTCTTCCAGATGGTGAAGAGGCTATTGGTATTGAGGAAGCTGGTGCTGTTGTCTTTCTGCTCATCTGGTAGTGCTTACCTGTAGAGAGGGAGAAAGAAAAAAGAGAAAAGAAAAAAGGGGAAAAGGGGAAAAAAGGAGTACAGGCAGACAATTGCCACTCCAAAAAAAAAAAAAAAAAGTGGGGGAAAGAAAAATCTTCAGGCACTTATGTACCTTAATCCAATTGTTTCTCTTAAGAAAAGAGAGAAAAGGAAGAGGTAAAAAAAAGAAGTAAAAGATTTACGTTCTGGTTTCTGGAATAGAAGGTTAAAATCCAAATAAAAAAATCCAACTGGGTGGGGGGGAGAGTAAAAAGGGATATGAAAAAAAACCCTAAAGTTAAGCCAGCCACTGCCACTGAGTATCCAAGGCTCTTTAATAAATCAACTCAATGTTTCTAGCTCCAGTATTTTCAAGGTCACTTCAATCTTCTTTCTTTCAACTTCAGCTCAAAGCTCTAATTATTTAGTTGCACAGATGGGCACCTGTATAAACAATCTGCCTTGCTCATCCCACTATCTTTTCCAGTGCAAAGCTCAGAGTCCTTGAGTATAGCACAAGTACATAAACCGAGGAAAGAAAGAAACAATATGTCCAAGCCTATAGATGAAGGTGCTACTTTTTCCCCCTTCACTTTCACTTCCCCCTCATGTATCCAATACCAAAAACAAAAAAAAGAAAATGGAATCCTTCCTTTATTTGGGAAAAAATAAAAAAATAAAACTCAAATCCAAAGGAAGAGTCTTAATCAAAATAGACTTTCAAAAAATTGTTAAAAAAATAAAAATAAAAACAAAGATGGAAAATTTAAAAGAAACCAGTCGAGTTTAAAATTAAGTAACTTTACCAAATTCAAAGTTCCAATAAAAAGGGAAAAGGAAAAAACTTTCACTTTAACTAGTTTAATTTCGCCAGTTAAACTCTTTTCTCTTCACTTTTAATTTCACTTTAAATCTTTCAGGATGTTTTCTTCAAGCAATAAAAAGTAAAAGTTCATCTCACCAAACTGACACATTTTCCTTCAATCTCTTCCATTCCGGAGCTGTCCCAGCTTCAGCAGCTTGAATAGCTGCCTCTCCACCATCAGCAAAAGGGCTTTTCCTGGATCAACCAGGGACTTTTTGGTGTCCCTGAGATTGACAGGACATGCCCTAGTCAATCACCGTCTCTATGGGATGGTTTAGTTCCTTTGGGACTGTCCAGCAGTGAAGATATCGACGGCGATCTTGGAGGATCAAGATGCACATCATACCGCCACAATGCCAGCTCCGCTCCCCCTCTCTATATTTAGAACTTTTCAAAATTATTATTTTGAATGCCAGAATTCAGTTCATGGAATTTATAGCTATTGTGTTCATTCACCATAATCTTTAGAATTTCATGTTTATGGAAGAAAACTTCATGGTGGTTTTGATGTAGTGTTGTGATTCTAAAGGATCTATTGTGTTTATCCCATCTATTTTAAATTCCAGTCCCACCTAGGGCTTTATATATATGCATGAGCCATTTTGCTCAGACTTGTGATTGAAATTGAAATAAGTCCTTTTCGGGGCAAAGCAATTCTAACATTTTTAGAGGCATCACAATAACTTGTTAATATTCTCACAGCAGCAACAGCCTTTAAACTAACTATTTAATCATACTCTCCTGAATATTCTTCAGATATATTCTCTTTTCACCAATTTTTCACAGCGCCCATTTAACAGAAAATGAGGAATTGGGATATATTTTACTTAATTCAAATATTGAACTCAAGGCATTCATTAAATGTAAATTGTGAACCTTGTCAGGGAGAAATGTGTGGTTGAGGAAAAAACAGAGGCTGCAGCTGAGAAAGAGTGTGAATCATTTGGCTAAATAGTATACTGAATAGTAACTACAGGAATGGCATGTACAAATATTCCTCTATGTACAACCATTTGTTTTGGGGCTGTTTGAAGCATTGAAAAAAAAAAAAGACTTATAACCATTGTAGTAGCATCCATGATCAAAATTTGGGCACCTGGTAACTGGGATGTATTTACGACATTTGCAGTGTCCTGGCATCATGTGAATGTCACTTGTGATCTTTCCAATCAATTTCTAATAAGCAAGGTCAATGCAGAAGCTGAATTTGCTTAATGACTACATTGTTTACTTAACAACTGCAAGGATTTGCTTAACAATTGTGGCAAAAAAAAAGGTTGTAGAATCAGGCACAATTCACTTAATAACTGCTTTGGTCAGCAACTGAAATTCTGACCTCAATTGTGATCATAAGTCAAAAATTACTTGTACGTTTATAGGGAAGATATAACGTTGACACCAGCTGACTTGAATCCCTTACCATGTCTCACTCTGTGTCTTGGTCCAGCCTTTCCTCAACCATATATCTTCCAAATGTTTCAGGTTGCAATTCCCCCTCACCCCAGAGCTATGCTGGCTGTGAATGATGGAAGCTGTAATCTGACCCATAGAGGGTGTTAGGTATAACATTGATACCAAATATGGTTTGGGTGAATAAATATATAAAACTTAGATATCATGGTTTAAGTGCTTATCACTTTAAGCACAAGCAGCAGGCAATTAGCCGATTAAGGGTGCGGTTAGAAGTTACAATATAAGGAAGCATTAGAAGCTGGAAAGCTTACTGGCTGTAACTGTTTCTGACTGTTACTGTGTGCTGCTGCGACTAACTGTGTCTTGCTGTGACTAACTGTGATTACTGACTGTGAGTGCCTGAGACTGAACTGTTATTGTTTGCTACTGTTTGCTGATTTACTGCGTAATTCTACTGAATATCCAGCGTTTGTTTCTCTGGAGAGTGAAACCGGAGGAGGAGAAGATATCTTTATCGGCTGATAAAGATATTGCAAGGACTCTTAACTTGGACTATACTAGTGAGTCTTACTGGATGGAAATACTGTGAATGACTTAATGGACTGAATGACAATGCTTAAACTCTAACTGGATTAAAAACTATTTAAACTACAAACAGTGTTTGTGTTCAGTGTGTGTATACTCTGGGGCCCTTCCGCTCTCCTTTGGCTGCCTGGCTTGACTACTGCTGCAATACTCTTCTAGGGGTTAATCCTCAAACCCTAACATTGGTTATGGGCCCAGAGTATACACACACTAACCAGGATATAGCAGAGAGAGTTGGTGTGAGTTGCACATTACTGTAAAAACAAACTGTTTTAATTAGTTTAAAATAGTCAAAATATCTGAAGAGTAATGGCACAAGTAAATTTGTCACAACTGTCCATGATATCCAGGCTGGATGGAACAAACTATGTTTCATGGTCAATGAAATGTAGTTTACTTCTACGCAGAGAAGGTTTGTGGGACATTATAGCAAACCCACCAGATGTGAGTAGCTGGGATCCTGCTAATGATGATGATAAAGAAAAGTTACAAGACTTTAAACTGAAGAATGAGCAGGCTTTATGCATCATAGGACTGACTCTCTGTGATCAGCAGCTTGTCCATATTCGTGGAGAAGAAAATGCTGCAAACTGCTGGGAGAACCTCAGGAAGATTTATGTTCGGGACAGTGTAGGAGCACATATAAATCTTACACGTAAGCTTTTTCAACGCATCTTCAGAGGAATGGAGATATGTTAGTTCATTTAAACTGTATGAAGAGCATTTTTCAAGATTTGCAAGAAAAAGAGCTTATATTTAATGAACTGCAACAAGTCTACATAATATTATCTTCATTAGATCAAAGCTATGATGACTATGTGACTTCGTTGGAAGTATTGCCAAAAGAAAGCCTCTCATTAACCGAGATTACAGGCAGGCTACTAGAAGAAGCCAGAAGAAGGCGTGAGCGTGACGAGCTGAGAGAAGATAAGAAAGAAGAGAAATTATCTTCAAAGCTTGAAAGAAACCAGCAAAGCAAAGTAAAGCACCTGGAAGAAGAGAATTTATCTTCAACAGCATACACAATTAAAAAGTGTTTTAATTGTGGAGGCAGAGGACATTTGGCAAGATTCTGCAAAAAGAGAAAAAGCCAGAATGTAAAAAAGCCAAAGAAAGCATTTGAACTAGCCACGTTTAACAACTCTGATGTGAAGAATAATTTATGGGTGGTTGACAGTGGCGCATCCCACTGCATCACAAGAGATAAGACAAAATTTATAAAAATGTCTACAAGTTCTCAACATATATCTCTTGCAAATGGCTGGAACCTGAAAGCGAAAGGTCAAGGTTTTGCACGTTGTCCGTACATAAACCAGGATATAAAAATGTTGTATGTACCGCAACTAAAGTTTAATTTGTTTTCAGTAAGGGTATTAGATAAATTAGGTTATGTAATTACTTTTAAAATAATAATTGCATAATTGAAAAAGATAACAAAAGGGTAACTGCAGCTTTAAATGGAACATTATATGTATTAGATAATAGTAAGAAAGGGGAGGCACAAACTGTATTTAATAATATAAAGCCTCATGAAGAATGTATCCATTTATTGCATAGGCATTTGGGGCATGTAAATTTTAAAATGCTAAAACGTACAGTTGAGTTATCTGAAGGAATAAGGTTAAAATCTTGTGATAAATATTTGCGTTGTAATGTTTGCTGTGAAGATAAGAGCAAGGTATTGCCTGCAAATAGGCTAAATGGTTTCAAATACAAAAGAGCCTTTAGAAGTGGTATTTGCAGACATAATAGGTCCAAAGAAACCCAGTATGGGGGTGCTAGATATATACTGAGCATTATGGACCATTATTCTAGATATGGGTTTTGCTATTTAATGAAAAGCAAAACTGAAACATATCAACATTTTATCAATTGGCTTAGGTTTGCTGAAAGAAAGTCTAAACGACAACTGATAACCTGGTGACAGATAATGGTACGGAATTTATTAATAACAAATTCCAGAACAGACTTAAAGTAGCTGGAATAGAGCATAAGAAGTCTGCTCCATACAGGCCAGAACATAACGCTTTTATTGAAAGAAGAGGCCAAACACTACAGGCAATGGTTAGAACAATGTTAAATGATTCTGGGTTACCTGATTCTTTGTGGGGAGGCTGAAATACCATTTACCAATGTTAGGTCTGTGAGCTACAATGTGTGCTAATAACATATTGAACAACGTTGTTAATACAACAACAGGTGAAATACCATTTACCAGATGGCATGGCAGGAAACCTGATCTAAGTTACCTGCACACATTTGGTGCACCAGCATGGGTGCATATTCCTGCACAACTCAGGAAAAAAGGGCAACATAGAGCTAAAAGATTTTTCTTCGTTGGTTATCAGGCAAACCATAGGGCATATAGATTTTGGGAGAAAGGCACATCTAAAGTGTTATGTAGTGCTAGTGCCCAATTTCTAGAACATGAAGGATGGGAGAAATTAGAACAGGATGCCAATAAAGATGTAATTATTGAATCCTATAGAAATCCCATTAGTCATCCCTGTAACTTTAAAAATAAAGTAAAGAGACAAATACAGGATGAAATAGTGCCCATAAAGGAAGAAACAGATTCAATAGCTGAACAGGATGAGGAAAATGAACAGGTAGTAGTTCAACAAAGTCCTCCTGTAAGCCCTGTAATTCCCAGAAGAACTACACGTATATCTAGACCGCCTGATAGGTACCAGGCTAACACAGTGTGTCAGATTAATCAAGTTCCTAATTCTGTTGAAGAAATTAAAAAGTATCCTAATAAGGAAAAAGAAAGATGGTATGCAGCAATGAATAAGGAACTGAATTCATTAAGTGATATGAAGGTGTATGAAAATGCCAAATTACCTGTAGGAAAGAAATCCATTGGCTGCAAATGGATATTTAAGGTAAAAATAGATAAGGATGGTAATTTAATCCATAAGGCAAGGTTAGTAGCCCAAGGTTTTAGGCAGAATGCTAATGACTACGATGAGGTGTTTGCACCTAGTCTTAAGGCAGCAACCTTGAGAGCAGCTTTAGTGTGGGCAGCTAGTAAAAACTATATAGTTAACCATTTAGATGTGGAAACTGCTTACTTGCACGCCCCATTAAAACATATTATTTATATGAAAAAACCTGTTGGTATTAAAAGTGAAAATAAGGATAATAATGATTGTTGGTTGTTAAAGAAAAGCCTCTATGGTCTAAAACAATCAGGCTATGAATGGAACCAGTATATTGTAAAGGAATTAGACAATATAGGATTTAAAGCTGGTTTAGCCGATCCATGTCTGTTTAAGAGGGAGACAAATGGGAAAGTATCATTATTATTACTATTCACAGATGATATTGCATTGATAACTGAAACTAATGATGAAGCAAATAAAATAATAACATCATTAGGAAAGAGAATTAAGATCAAGCAATTAGGGGAGATAAAGAAGTATCTCGGTTTGAATATAAAGAAAACACGGAAAGGTTTTAAGATATCTCAGGAAGATAAGATAAGCAAATTGCTAAAAGATTACAAGATGGAGCTTTGTAAGCCAGCTAAGACTCCAATGAGTCAGGAGTTTAGCAACACTGATGTACAAAGCCCTGAGTTTGATAAGGTGATTTATCAATCTTTAATTGGTAGTTTGAGTTATATTAGTAATTGGTCTAGACCAGATATATCGTACTCGTGAATCAGTTGGCTAGATTCAATTCTGCACCATGTGAAAGACACTGGAATGCAGCTAAGAGGATATTAAGATATCTTAAAAAGACAATGAATTATTCATTGTATTTAGAACCAAAGGGTGATTTAATTCTGTGTGCATATGCAGATGCTAGCTTTGCATCAGAAAGAGACACTAGAAAGTCGACTTCAGGAGCAGCCATAATGCTGGGTAAGACATTAATAGGCTGGAAGTCAATAAGACAACAGCATATAAGTTTGTCTACTATGGAGGCAGAATTCTCCTGTTTATCATTGTTATGTACAGAGTTAATAATGTATAAACAAATGTTAATTGATATAGGTATAACTGTAGATTATCCTATAATTATTCATGAAGATAATCAGGCAGCAATTCAAATGGCCACAAATATTGGAGTAAAAACAAGGAGCAAGCATACAGATCTAAGATACCTAAACGTGAGACAATCTGTAAGAAGTAAGATGATTCAGCTAGAGTACTGTATGTCGGAGGACAATTTAGCTGATAATTTTACTAAAGCCCAAGGTGCCAATAAGCACCAGGAGAGTTGTGAAAAATATGGGATAAGATTGTAAAGGTATTATATATTTATTTCACCCAAAGGGGAGTATGTTAGGTATAACATTGATACCAAATATGGTTTGGGTGAATAAATATATAAAACTTAGATATCATGGTTTAAGTGCTTATCACTTTAAGCACAATGCAGCAGGCAATTAGCCGATTAAGGGTGCGGTTAGAAGTTACAATATAAGGAAGCATTAGAAGCTGGAAAGCTTACTGGCTGTAACTGTTTCTGACTGTTACTGTGTGCTGCTGCGACTAACTGTGTCTTGCTGTGACTAACTGTGATTACTGACTGTGAGTGCCTGAGACTGAACTGTTATTGTTTGCTACTGTTTGCTGATTTACTGCGTAATTCTACTGAATATCCAGCGTTTGTTTCTCTGGAGAGTGAAACCGAGAGAGGAGAAGATATCTTTATCGGCTGATAAAGATATTGCAAGGACTCTTAACTTGGACTATACTAGTGAGTCTTACTGGATGGAAATACTGTGAATGACTTAATGGACTGAATGACAATGCTTAAACTCTAACTGGATTAAAAACTATTTAAACTACAAACAGTGTTTGTGTTCAGTGTGTGTATACTCTGGGCCCTTCCGCTCTCCTTTGGCTGCCTGGCTTGACTACTGCTGCAATACTCTTCTAGGGTTAATCCTCAAACCCTAACAGAGGGTATGTGGTGGTGGTGGGAAATCTAGTCTAGCACTGTGTCTAGATTAACAGTTCATAGAAGATTTTTGTACACCACCACTTGAGAATCATTGAGCTGCAGCCACTCTATATGCTTAAATAGCAATAGCACTTAGACTTATATACTGCTTTACAGTGCTTTACAGCCCTCTCTAAGTGGTTTACAGAGTCAGCATATTGCCCCCAACTATGGGTCCTCATTTTACCCACCTGGGAAGGATAGAAGGCTGAGTCAACCTGGAGCTGGTATGACTCCAACTGCTGAACTGCTGGCAGCTAACAGTCAGCAGATGTAGCCTGCAGTATTGCATTGTAACCACTGGGCCATCATGGCTCTTAGTTTCATAAATAATTTCAATGGCTTCACAACCCAGCTAAATCATCCACATAGATACTCTTTGTTTCCTTCCCAGTTCCTCTATGCTGCTATCATTGGCTTCACAGACTGGCTTATTCACAATTTAGTGACTAAACTAACATTAGGTTCACAGCAAGAAGCAAACCACTCAAACCACATTTGGATTTAATGCAATGTGAGACCCCCTGCTGAGTTCATGGGCAAAAGCCAAATAGCTTCAGATACCTATGCTTCCCTATTGAAATTTCTTTCTTTGTATTACAGGCTGCAATTCAGCCTTTCATGAACCATGATGTGATGGGAGGGATGTGATACCTGTCATGGTTTCAAGCATTACGTATACGAATAGCAGGCAGATGGCAATAATCGGTATATGCAGGCAGAAAACAATGAAATGTGATGAAGTCAGACTTCTCTCTATTGACCTTGGGAAGCTCAGAAGAGATTTTTCTACTTTTTTTTTTTTTTTTAGCAAAAAACATTTTTGGCATTAAGATTTTGCATTGTTTCCTGATTCATGACTCTTCTTAAAGAGTGAGGAAAGGAATGATCCCAAGAGATTCTAATGCACCTAAAGTACCTTGTTGGACACCATCCTGAATTCTGGGTATCTTGTTTGTAGAATGTGGACATTTAAGAAAAAAATGCAATTAGCACTTAGCAGCAATAGCCCTTAGACTTATATACTGCTTTACAGCCCTCTCTAAACAGTTTTTACAGTCAGCATATTGCCCTCAACAATCTGGGTCCTCATTTTACCCACCTCGGAAGGATGGAAGGCTAAGTCAACCTTAAGCTTGGTGAGATTTGAACTGCCAAATTGCAGGCAGCCTGTAGTCAGCAGAAATGGCCTACAGTACTGCACTCTAACCACTGCACCACTAAAGCTCAATGAATGGCAAATAGGAACATAAGATGGAATTGAATTGAAAAGAAAAGATAAGCTCTCCAATTATTTTAAGCATGCTCTGTGGAAAAGGGTAATACTGATAGATGGATATCTTTCTGGGATATACTGATGAAAACAGAGGACGAAGGTAGACTGTTACAAATCTTTATGTATCTTCCTTTCCCTTTTTCTTTTTCTGTTCCACATTCACTTTTACTATTTTTTTCTCTTTCTCTTTCCTTTTTCCCCTTTCCCTTTACTTTCCCTTTACTTTTCTCTTTACTTCTCCTTTTTCTGTTCCTGGGTATGGGTGTGGTGTGAGGGTCCACCCCTTCTCTCTCTCTCTCTCTCTCTCTCTCTCTCTGGTTTGCAATTGGCTTTTTCATGTATCTGCCTTCAATATTTTTCAGAAACTAAAACTGATACAATATTCGGCAATGATAATGCTCTCAGCCAATTACTTTTCTAATCTACAGAGCCATGGTGGTGCGGTGGTTAGAATGCAGTACTGCAGACTAACTCACTGCTTACTCCAGGAGTTCGATTCTGAATGGCTCACAGTTGACTTATCCCGCCATCCTTCCAAGGTTGGTAAAATAGGAACCCAGATTGTTGGAAGCAATCTGCTGATTCTGTAAACCACTTAGAGAAGGTATATCAGTCTGCTGCTGTTGCTCTTGCTAATCAAATTACACTGATTTTGTATCAGCAGCACAGTGGTTCCAGTTTATTTCCAATGCCAATTCAAATAGTCTGGGACTAGTATATCTTAAGAGCATCTCCTTCTGCATGGATCTCTCCATCATCATCAAAGACCTTCCTGAACATCGCTCCGCAAAGAGAGTTGGCAGTATTGCGAGACAAGATTTTCTAAAGGGCAGATTCTATTAGCAAATTCCCAGGAGTAGTTAAGCTGGTCCTTTATTATGGTCTTAGGGGGATAGCAATTAGAACTCTTTGTCACCAAACTTTGAATGATGATATTTTGTTGGTATTTTATCTTTTTGTCCCTATAAATGCTCTTGCTGTCGCTGTAAATTCATTTGGTAAATCATTTGGAAAATAATAGATAAATGTTTCTACAAATACAGCAAGCTATATATTTGGTTCCACGCCAGTCAGCAAAATGTTTGAATAGGCAGAACTGCTTGATCTGAAGCACTCTGGCACTGATTGACTGTGTTATCCTCCAAAGACACAAAAGCAGAACTTCTCTGCTGGCATAGCAAGCCGCTTCAACCCTAATTACTTCCCTCTCCCCTCGGCTGTCAACCTGTAGATTTATTCCTCTATTCCAATTGCAGTTTTATGGTTGCTGCCTGAAATCTTTATTCTGTCTCCCTGTTCTTCAATGTACCACTCCATCCTTGTACTCCTAATATCTGACTTCAGCCTCAGAAAGATGACTAACAATGATCATAGATGAATATTTCATGAAAATGCAGTGCCGATGGCAATGCAAATGCCAATGTCCTATTTGGGAAGACCCTCAAATTCATAGAGGATACTTGGATATTTGGTCTATAAGATGAGGGGGGAAAGGCCAGAAAATTATGCTTTAAATGTTTTATTTCCCAGAAGCAGTACTTGCAGTGGTGAACCTGTGTCAGGTCTTCCCACTTCAGCCTTTTCCCTCTTATTCTGTCCATGAAGCAGCTTGGGTAACCTTTTGAATGAAGAGCTTGGTTTAAAAATTCCAGTTCTTCTTTTAAACAGTCCTCAGTGCATGTGTGATGTGCTTGTGGTGAACAGCGTCTGTACCAGTGCATGTTTATGCTTGATTGGTGTGAAGCTTGAAAAATTCAAATGCTGGTCAGACCATGTTGACACCGTTCTTTTAATGGACTGTCACTCCTTCAGATGATCAGTATATCCAGGAAGGGATATGTAAGAATTGTTTAAAAAGATATATATTTCAGCTGAGAGTGCAGAAAAAGCTGAATGCATTTTGAGCTGTACTGTAAATCTGATCATTAATTATCAGACAACATGTAAATTTTAGAAGTTAAAGTGAATTGTTTTACTGACAATTTTTGGCAATTTGCTGCTGCATCTGTCTTAAATGGTTTTCCTATTTTAATTGCTATAAATTAGGTTTTTTTTACTACATTGTCCTGGTTTTGTAATGTTATTACATTATGTGAATATTTATAAATGCCTGTTGTCTTTACTATTCCAATATCATAACTGTATTTTGAATTATTGCTCATTGGGCATCTTATTGAATAGTACATTATAAAGATGATGATTATAAAGAAGATGATAATGATGAAATCCCACTTCAGAATGCAAGTGGGGTTTCATATAAAACCAATGGTTTCCCAATCCATCTATCCATCCATCCATCCATCCATCTCTTTACAAATGAAAACTATTGTCAGAGGAAAATGTGACAAGCTTATTTGCTAGTTGTATGAATGACACACGTGTATTAGAGGGAGCATGACACCACATATGCTCTACCTTCAGTATGAAATGATAAATCCAGGCAAAAGACTTACCAACTCCTCTTCTGTTTGAGAAGTAGGCCATGACACTCTTGATAAAATTATTTGTAGAGACATAGTGAAAGTACAAGTAGCTGGTTCATCTTTATTTCTAATTATTTTTTAATGAGGACACTATTGATTAAATAGAAAGAAGAGGAATTTGGCAGAAAAGTTTAAGTATAGGTTTCTATCAAATTGTCTCTCTAAGTGGAGACCGACTAACCTAAGAAAGGATGACAGAAGAAATAAAAAACCTATGTAGTAAGCCTTAAGAATCAGAAATGAAGACAAGTACTTCAGTTTGGTAAGTTTATATTTCTCCTTGAAATGTATTTGAAATACAGTTCCAGTATATTACCTTGCAACAGTACCTGAAGAAAAGAATGAGAAACTGAAACAGGAGCCACACTTAAACACTGTAGAAAGTTAGCACCCATCCGTCTCCCAGAGGAATGAAATAGTCTAAGAAATATTAAAAAGGCAGAATATTATACCTCCCTGGATGGGAAAAGGAGAAACATGCTCTTGGGAGAGAGCCCCCACATTTGTTAATAGCCCCAGAAAGACTGGGCCATCCTATCTACAAGACAAAAGGCTGGGTCAGCTTATCTACAACACAAAAGACCTTCACTCTTAGCACATAATAGGATTAGCCCTCTACCCATTTCACCACATGGCACCTGGGAAGATGACATCACCCAGCAAGGTTCAACCAAGTCTGGGGCTCAAGACACCCTACAAAGTTACCCCTGCATGGCCCCATGGGAGTCTGACAACCAATCAGAATACATGCCCTTTCTACAGGAACAGGAAGCAAGTTCAAAGCCCAAGAGAGGGTATAAATCTCTCTCTCTCTATCATCCATGTGCTCAATCGCCCAGGACCTCAAACCATATGGTCCTGTCCAACATTAAACCATGTTTCCAAACACCCTCCAGGTTTCCAGTGTCTTTCTCCCCACTTGGAACTGAATCCAGAGGGACATTTCTTCCAACAACTCATCAGAGCAAGCAAAGGATGAATTACAACAGAAGCTGACAGAACAAAGGACCAAGTCTAGTGAATAAAAGAAGTGAATGTAAAATTCAGGAGCTGTGGAGAGACCTTGGAAGAAGTTACAAATCTTTGGGAAGAAGTTGAATGGTCCTATGGAACAGGAACAGAGGCCGGGTATCTGAAGGTTAGAGAGAATATAGCTGAGATTTGCAAGAAGAGAATATTAACTGAAATGGTAGTTGATGATTCACAACCATAAGAAAAAAATATATGTGAGTAGGAGAATGATTGACTTTAGATATGGTATCAACAGAGATATTTGGTTTCTGGAATGTTGGTCTGCATTATCAGGCTGATGGATTTCTGACACGAGATGGGGTTAAGCTAGGACAGTTTAAACAGTGTTGAGCGGCTGCTGACAAATAGGAATTTGAACCTCATCCTTTAAAGCAGGGGTGTCAAACTCAATTTCATTGAGGGCCACATCAAGTGTTTGACCTCAGGGGGCCGAGATGGTGTGGTAAGGGTGGGCATGGCCAGCTTGACGTCACTTATGTCAGGGCTGCCTATGGTGGCCCGAGCACTCTGCCAGCAAAAATGGCTCCTGAGCTCGATTTTCAGCTGCAATGGCCTCCTGCAACCCTCTGCCAGCAAAAACGGGGCTTGGGGGGACCACATGTGGTCCTCCCAGGCTCCATTTTTGCTGGCAGAAGCACCACAGTCCTTCACTGTTTCCAGGGCAGTTCCACGGGCCAGATCTAAGCACCCTGCAGGCCGGAACTGTATCCTGGGCCTTGAGTTTGACACCCCTGCTTTAAAGCAAGGACAGAGTTTGCTGATGATATAAGAAAAAAAATATTCATATATTATCTTTGAGAAATCCTGGAGAAATGGTGAAGTAACAGATAAAGTTTAACTCATCATTTCTTCTTCATGATTACTCAATAAGCCCAGGAAAAAGTACAGCTCCTTTACTATTGACAATTCTACCACAATCCCACATGCAGAATCCTGAAGGAAAACTAGTTGCAGTTTGACAACAGTTCACAACAGCTTCAGTTCAGACTGATCTCATTCACTAAATCAGTATTTTGCTCTTATGTTTAAGAACTGTGATTCCATACCCTTTCCCTCCCCTCTGTTAAGAAAAAAGCAGTGTCCTGCTGGATTGAATGACTACCCTATCCAGTCCAGCAGTCACAGTAGCCAATTGCACAAGGAAACCCACTCCCAATGGGTGGACTTTATAAGCAACCATATTGTTTTTAAGGCTAATAGCCACTAATCCCCATGATTTCGATGAATTGGACCATCTCTTTTTGAAATCAACCCAGCTGGTAGCCAGCACACAACTCGTGGTAGAATATTCCAAAATTTGATAATGCATTGTGTCTTCCATAATTCAATTCCAGGGGGCAACCTTTAGATTTAGTATTTGGGGAAATGGGAATATAGCTTCTCCTTGTCATTTTATCCACATCACCCATAATTTTGTACATGTCAATCGCACCCCTTTCATTCATCTCTTTCCTAGACTAAAAAGTTCCAAACATCACAAACTTTCCTTGATTTTCTTAATTTCCCTCTTTAGAATCTTCTCTAGTTCCTCTACATCCATGATGGCAAACCTATGGCACGCATGCCAGAAGTGGCACACAGAGCCATCTCTCTGGGCATGCCACTCGTTGCTCTTCCATTTCTGGTTTGCAGATGTGCACTGGCCAGCTGGTCTTTGGGTGTGTGGGAATGCTGGAAATTGGAAGAGCAGCTCCCTGATGTGCATGCACACTCTGGGAAGCTGAGCTTCCAGTTTCCAGTACATGCATGTGTGCTGGCCAGCTGGTCTTCCGGTTTCTGGTGCGCATGCACACGCAAAGACCAGCTGGCCAGCTCACATGCCCCTGCCGGAAACCAGAAGCTCAGCTTCCCAGCATGCACATGTGTGCTGGAGAGCTGCTCTTTCAGTTTCCGGCCTTCACACGTGCACGCGACGAGGAGCTGCTGTTCGACACTGAAGTTGTAGTCCTGCCTTAACAATGAAAGCCAGCTGGATGATTTGGGGCCAGGTCAATTCATCTTGCAGAGTTGTTATTGTGGGGAAAATAAGAGGAGGGAGTATTAGATATGTTTGCCACCTTGGATTATTAATACAAATAATAAAGGTGGAATAAAAATAAGTACATTGAAATTGAATTAAAAGTGGTTGCACCATTGATTTATATTAATCATTATAATGTTGGCATCTCTATTTCCAGTACTGTTTTTTTTATTATCCCTAACATGTTGCTGGCCGTTTTTTTTTACAGTGGATGTGTACTGTGCGAACATCTTCATTGACTGTTTATCATTATTCCAAAATGCCTTTCCTCATTAGTCACTGACCCCCTTAAGTTGTGTGAGTAGTTAGAAATTTTGACATAATATGTGTCATTTTACATTTGTCATGTTGAATGACATATGTCATTTTAATGCCCCTAATGTGCAGAGATCCCATTATTGCTAATTTTTATATGCATATTGGCCTCGTTTGTCAAGCCTAAAAAAAAAAAATGCCATCTGTATAGAGGTGTCAATCCAACAACTTTGTTATTTTGGTTTTACATTGTGGTGTAATTTTACATGAAGATAGCAACAGTAGCCTTGACAGTTTTTAAAAGCAGGCTTGTTGCTTGTTCTTTTAAGGGGTCATTCATAGATTTGGAAACACTTTTTTTGTGAGTTGGCCAGCATGGCCCATCCCCTTTCTTGCTGACGTCTGATTCTATTGCACATCAGACTTTTCCCAGTGGAGCTGGAGAATGAGTTCAATGAAAGCTGTCTGCTTGCAGTCTTAAAGGGCTGCAGGCATTTAAATTACTATTTCCTCTGCTTCTGCTTGGCTCCCTTGAAGCTTGAAGCCAGCAACACTATCAGGAGGGATGGTGAGTGCATGGGATCATCTCACAGAGCAGGAGTGATCCATTAGTTTCTTTTCTATCAACAGCTTGAGAGGATCTACTGCACACTTTGAAAGAAGCTATGATCAGCTCAGTTCTGCAAAGCAAGGAATGAAGATCATCCTGGCTGAATAAAAGTTGTGGCTTCCTAGTCTGATATAATGGTTTTGTCTGTCCCAGTAATTGCTCTGGGAGCTACATTGGGGACTGCTACTAGCCTCCTTGCCTTATGTGGTCTTACCTGCTTCTGCAAATATAAGCGACCTGGGAAAGGATCCTCAGATAAGGAACAGGATCTGGAGACGGAAAATGCCAAACCTAGCGTGCTTCAGGCACTCCATCAGGTAAAGCAGTGTATTGATTTTGTTCTCCTCTTCTTTTAGAGATGCTGTCACGTAACAAGTGTAGATTTTGAGCAAGGTCACACCTAATGTATGGGATAATTTAAGATTTATAGCAATTGTCTGTGTTTGCAGAATTTCAGGGTGTAGCGTGACTTCTATACAAAGGAGGGGGGAAGGGGGCTCAGGTGGCATATGGGATTACAAAAGCAACAGCCAGACAGCTTTTGTTTTATGAAAGAGAAAGATGGCATAACAAAAATACAGTGACTTCACTGTCGGTTTGATAGCTGGACAGGGTATAATTGGTAGAAAACTGAAGCTTGGATGGTAAATGGTAATAATGTCTGAATATTGCATAATTCTCATTGATTTTATCTATAAACACCTATGTCTATATGTTTTTGCAACGCAAGAAAGTCTTGTGTGTAACTAGTGTGCTAAATTCTGGGCAAGTGTCAAGCATAATAATATATGTTGGTTAAAATTTAAGACAGACAATAACATCTAGTTTGCAATAAAGAGGGACTAATGATAGATATTAAGACAGCTGTGAAGAATATAATGTTATGGCAAAATATATATTGAAATGCAGTATGTTAATCTTCTTGAATCATTTCAGGATTTGAACAATAGAGCGTATATAGAAAATTATCATACATAGGGTCCACAAGGGAGGGAGAGGGAAAATGACGATGTGTGTCATGATACAATCCCGCAGTTTACACAAGTAAAAGTGGAGTTTGCACTGTGACATCACCATGTAGCATCATCATTTTGATGCTGGCTTGATGTGAATATTTATGTTACCATATCAATAATAGGTGAGAATGATAAAGACTAATTAGACAAAGATTTTAATTGTATAGGATGAGGGTTCAAATTCATGGATATGGTCAAATAGTTTTCTGAGCCCATATATTCTGATAAAGCATAATGTGTATTATTTGTTTTTGCTTTTACATGATCTGCAAATCCGCCCATTATAGCTAGTTCAATAAACTATGGTTAAAAATATTCTCGGTTAGGATTATGTATGAATGCATCCATTCATTTCTGAGTTTAGCTATTTATCTCGAAAATGGTGAATCACTCTATTCATTGGTGTTTTTTTTTTTAAGAGATAAATAGAATGTATGCAAAATTCAAATTAGATATTAAAAAGAGTAAAGTTCAAAACCATTCTTTGTTATATTAAAAGACATGAATAAATAAATAAAAGTATTGATTCTGGGATTGTGCTGGGTGTGCCTGCTTTACTGCATGTGCAAAAAGTGTGTGAAGGCTAATTTGTTTTTATTTTGTGGATCCCAGTGCTTCTTAGATTGATGGACTCCTGAATTTGAACCATTTTTTTCACATTGGAGAGAAATTGAGAACAGATTTTAATCCTTTTAGATGCTTAAGATATCCATTTCACTCCATAAAACTCCAGAAAGCCTCCTGCTACACTTCTTCTCTTTTTCAACCAATGGAATATGTTGATCCTTGCTATCAAGAATCAATAATTTAACTAATAAAATCAGATCTTATTGCAGCAGAGAGAAAAAGTAATTTACTAATTGATCACTCTACTCAACTCAAGTATCTAAATTTAAAATATTGCTTACAAATGTAACAATTTGTTCCTGTTTTTTCTCTTTAAAAAATTGCACACGTACAATTATGTTAGGATTTGCATGGTGCAGCTGCTTTAATGATTTGCAGTCAAATGCTGCATTCACACTCCTGTTCCTTATCATTTTTCCCAAACTGAACCTAAATCAATGAGCAACCTACATGTGTATTTGTTGTATGTGGAGCTTTAACACACACACACACACACACCCCACACACATAGAGCATACATATTAGAATCCCATCCCATTTATGTTGGAAGCACCAAGACACTTCCGGTAGAAAGGATTAGCCAGTGATATCCTGGAAACACCTGGAAACACCTGGTTGGAGATTCTTTTCATATCCCTATTAATGTGCCCACCAAAGTGGTACCTATTTGTCTACTTGCATTTGCATACTTACAAACTGGTAAGTGGGCAGGAGCTGGAGCAAATGCCAAGAGCTCATCCCATCACACAGCAGCACTCAGGTCTCAAACAAGGGCTTGCTTGGAATATTGGAACAAGGAATATTGTCAGCCCAATATTCTAACCATGTGAGCCACCATGCTCATTCACATTAGAATTATAGCTATAGATAATAGAAATAACAGATAGATAGATACATATATCCATTTGCTTGAAATAGATGTTTGATATTAATGTGACAAATATTCTGCTTCTTCTGCTTTTTAAAAATGTAAGTCATATATTAAAAACCATGAAATGACAAAAGGGACTAAGACTGTTTCCTAGTCATTGTGAATTCATTTTCAAAGGCAAAAACAAAAGATACAGAAAAGCCAACCATGTGTTTCTGCTTTCGAAGTCTTTTGGGAAAGGGGCCATTTTTCATCACCCCTGGCTTTATAGCCTATATGGGAAGCTCATAGTCCAGGATTCAATCTTTTTCAAGGGCCATAAGAACTCCTTCCTCCAAGACTATGCTTACCTATCCAAATCATGAAAGAATGAAGAAAAAAGAATATCAAACAGAGAGAGTTCTTGGAGGCAAAAATGAAACCCATAATGAAATACATGCATGCACATACACATACCACACAACACATACCATACCACACATACATACAGAGCGCTGGGAGATTATCAATCCCTTCTCTAAGTCACTCTGGTTCCAAACTGAATTGGAAATGTTTACTTTTCTACCAAAGGTAAAAAAAGGTTAATGAACAGCAGCATCTCTGAACTCATCTGTAGTTTAGCTATGATCTCTTTTTGCTATATACTGTATGTATAGCATGTAGTTGAAGTAATCAATTGCATTTCTTAGAAGGGAGTAATATTCCTCCTTAACCATACTGCATTTCACATGTCTTTTCCTTATCTAATGGTCCTTTTCATCATATATCTTTACCCCATAGGATAAGATTATGGTACATACCAATAATATTTAAGTTATACAACTGTAGAACATTAATCCAAATGCAATTTGTTTCCATCCTTCACACTTCAAAGGAGCTATACCAAGGGCCCATAGATTATATCCCCTGATTTCTCACTTGACTAAATCAAATTTGCAATAATATTTTAGCCCTAAACATCTCTGCAGCTTAGGTTAGCCTGCAAGAAAGTGATGGGACCAGGGCCATTTTGTGATCCTCGTGGTTCAATATGTATATCTATGCATATAATAACAATATATTAAGAAATATAATGTACCAATAGAACATCTAGATTGAAAGATACAGATAAAAGAGAATATTTGTAACTCAAGGTTGAACCATAGGGTCCTTGTGCTGCGTGAGCTTGGTGGTTTTCTTGCAGATATTTCATTAGCAAACTAGGTAACATCAGTGCAGTGATGATGTTATCTAGTTTGCTAATGAAATGTCTGCAACAAAACCACCAAGTTCAGAGACCAACAAGAATCCCACAGATTTAAAGAGTCTAGCTATTGCATTAGATCCCATAGTCTATTGTTTCTGTATGTGTTAGTTCGCCCTTCTGAAATAGCTTCAAGTGGGGGACAGGATGGACAGAGAAATTGGGGGAAGAAGTGGAAAAGAGGTCTTGAAAAGGAAAGTGCATAGTTTGATGACATAGGAGACTCAAGCTTAGTTCCCAATAACATAAATTGAAAAGGGATCTCCAACAGCAAAACTGTCTGGATAATTGGATAGTTACTATCACTCACAATAGATAGTACTGGATTGATGGGTTGGAATGGTAATGAGGCAGGAGATGGGGGTGGTTTACATGAAATAATTATTTGTTTAATACTATAAAAAGTACTAAGTGGGATCATTTGGGGTGCAGCCCTAATTAGTAGATCTGATTCATGTTGCCTAGCAACTAAGGGATCCAAATAAATTTGTACTATACTTCTTGCATGTTTAAAAAAAAAGACCTATTGCATTCTAGACATAATACAGCTTTGATCTCATCTGCTGTAAGATAAGAGATCTTCTCTGCTTGGAAAAGTTAAGCCTAGGGTTGGTAGGTTATTTATTTATTCACAGCTTAGTTTCTCCATTTATAAGCCACCTCAATCGCCAAAGTTACTCTATGGGACTTGCATTATTGTAAAACAAGAGCACAAGCAGAAAAACAATAATCCCCCCAAAGATATATAGCACACATTAGACTGCTTTTTTTGCAGGGAGTATTGGGGGGGGAGGGGATTTTCTATTAAAAGGAGCACTGGAAAAAACTATCCCTTCCATATAATGAGGTTTCAGCAATTTAGCCTGATGCCAGATTTTACCTGTAATATAGAGAACATGTTATGTACAAGCTCTTTTAGGCCTTCTTTTCTGTTTTTCCTGTGCTCCAGAGATTCCATAAAAGCCTTGTGATTTTAGCTTTAAATGATATAGCTTTTGAGATGCTTAATGCCCAATAAATCAGGAGAAAGGACTGATTACATTATTGAAACGTGGGACAAGAGAAGTTAAAAACTGTGTTATAGTCACAACTACTCTGTCTATCCAGAATCGATCTACTAACTGTTAGATTTCTATTGAAATGATAGGAAATCTATCCCCTGGATGCTAATCTGTAGTGTCTGTTTCTCTAGACATATTCACTATCTGCCAATGCAGTCAATGAGCAAGGATCATATCTAGTGTGAATTGGTGTCATAATTACAGGATTAAAGGAGCAGCCTGCCTGCCTACCTAATCCTGATTATTGTTTCTACTTTTAAAAAATGCCAAGAAAATGATTCCTTCCCAAATGTATGTTTTAGAAGAAAAGCCTCTTCCTTTCAATTCTGAGCTTAATTTAGTTTGTTTGTGTGGGAGGTGCATTTTCATGTCTCTTGTATCCATTTATAACAGTTGCTTTGCACATACAATATAATGATTGCAATAGGTTTTAATCCATTATAAAATTATAATTATGTTGAGCACATAGGCTCATGTTTAAATTAATAACTGATATTTTTGAGGAAAATACCATTCCATGGTTTGGTTTGGTTTGCTTGAATTGGGCTTGCATGTTTGTATTTTGTAAACCACAGTTAAGTGTGTTTGGCCAATTGTAATCATGGTTTAGTAGGAGGCACAAATATTTCCATGCATTATTATTGCCTGCCTGCATTTGAAATGCCACAAATTGAGACAAATTTTTCTTAAACTGATGGTTTCCAAATGTATTGGTCTTAAACTTGTATTATCCTAAACCCAAGTGGAAGCAATCAAGTTTGGGATGCAGTTAACAAACTAGCAGTTAATTAACATATAGTTAATAAGTGCAGTCTGACTAGATCTAAAACCTAAGTATATTTTATCTGCATATTTTTAATTTGTGATGGGTCTGCCTTACAGCAGGATTTCATCTTGTACTCTAAGCCAGCAGCTGGTGCTTGTTCAGCCTAGCAGTGATTTATTGCCAATTTTACTCATGCCAGAGGAGAAAGAAAAGTCCAAAGTGTTATTTAAAGCCTTGGTATTTTACAGATTGTTTTTATTCAAATTTTTGTTTCAGATAATTTTATTTAACACAAAACCTATCTGTCAAAGGGAGTGGGGATCACTTTTTTTATGACTGACAGAGTAGGTCATATGCACAATAAACAGGAACAGATGCAATGCAGTCAATCATTCTCCACTGTAGTTGTATATGGCTCGCAAAGGGATGGACTCTTGTTACAGGATGACAGAGTGCTACTAGAGTGTCTGGCTTTGGCATGATGGCTTCCATAAAGTGCCTCATGTTTATAAATCCACTGTTACTTAAGTAAGACAAAATATTCCATAATATACATAGATACATAAGCTTTGTGATGTCCTAAAATATCCATTTGGGCATTAGTCAAGTTAGAGTAGAAACACATAGCAGTGAAGTTTTGTTCATGTACAAAATCTTGTTCGAATGGTGTTTTATAGATGGAGAAATTCTGAGCAGTTGTCAGAATACTGTTTTCTGAGGTAACATGCTCTGGTCCAATCAATTTCATGCTACTTGTAGTAGAAGGAAAGAAACGGCCAACCCCGAAAGAAAAGGGTTTCTCATTTATTTTATTACCTATAATGGGAGACTTGATTGCTTAATATCAAATCAGGGCCCATTATGGGCAGTAAGAAGTGACAATGATTACAATCTTTTCGATCCATACAGTATTCACTGCTTCTTGTATACACTTATACTTATTATCTTGTAAACAATTGGCAAATAAATAAATAAATAAATAAATAAATAAATTTCATGCTACTTGTAGTAGAAGGAAAGAAAGCAGGCCAAACCCCCCCGAAAAAAAGGGTTTCTCATTTTATTACCTATAATGGGAGACTTGATTCCTTAATATCAAATCAGGGCCATTATGGGCAGTAAAAATGACAATGATTACAATCTTTTCGATCCATACAGTATTCACTGCTTCTTCTCTACCCACCTCCTAATAATAGTCTCTCATCCTCTTTGGACATTCTGGAAGATTCTGAAAAAAAAATCCTGGCTTGCAGAGGCTGGAAGACAGACCGGTGAGGAATCAAAATTTCTGATTTCTCCCTCCAAGGATGAAGTCCAAACTCTATCCTCCAGAGAGGATAGAGAAAGGAGAAATTAAATAATTTCATAGACAGACAGACAGACAGACAGACAGACAGACAGACAGACAGACAGACAGTTTGTTCATGTGATTAACTGTATTATGACCTCTCATATTTATTATAAGATGTTCTTCTCTTTGGCTTTTTTATCCTAAGACTTGAAGAACATGCTACTTTTAAAATATCTGTCAACCTTGTGCTATGTTTTAAAACATGGGCAATAATACTAGGACTATTACCATTTATTTATTCAACATCTATCAATGGGTGTCTTAACAATAAAAAATATAAACATACTATAAAGTTCAATTAAAAGAGCCAGTTTAAGCAAATTATATGTGTTTTAAGTTCAGTGTAGGGCCTTATAGGATGGAAGCATAGAATGAAAAGAAAAATAGAACAGAAGGATCCATATAATCTTAGTTTTCTAGTGGACTAAATAGCCAATTATTATTCCTTAAATAATTATTTAATTATTTAACTTAAATTTGGGCAAGAGCTTAATTTGTGGATCTTGCAGATGGCATACAAGGAATAAACTAAAATACTGCTTTGAACACAATGTTATCCAGCCTTTCACAGCTATTTGGCTACATCTTCCATCATCTTTATTCTTGGCTGTGCTTGGCTATGTTTAGAACTGTAGGATCTGGAGCGGATTGTGGCTACGAAAGATGCTACAATACAGTGCATTATGATTTAGAGAGGTTCCCTTCAGACAAGCTGATTGGCAAGGAAAGGACTTGGCTGCACTGAATGCTTCCTCTGGGATGCGGTCTACATGCATTATTAACAGGACAAGAATTAAAAAAAGAATGAAAAACATTAATTACACTTCAGCATAAGCTTTCATTCTCTCTACATTGGCTTGAAAGAGAGCTGCTGTAGTGAAGTCAGTAGGCTTAGCTTTTTCACAAGAGAAGAGCAATTGTCAGCATTTTGGAATTTATCTAGAAACATTTGTGAGGGAAGAAAATACCACTTAAATTTATCTAGACTTCCTATTTTTCCCATTCGTCCATTCCTAGTTATGTACACACACACATACAAAAATATTTTCAGAACATAAATATATGCAATGTGAATGAATCTGCATTCATTTCAGGAAAGCTTTACATATCAGAAATTCAAGGTTTATATATAAAGCATGATTGTTAGGGCTGTGCGGGGTGGGGGAGTTGATTGTGACTCTTTCCTGTTGTTTACTCTAGGGACCTGCATGTATGTACCACAAAATATAGAAGCAATTGCATTTTCTGCTTAAATGATTTTTAATCCACATGGTATAGAGAAAAGGAGAAGGAAAGAATTACAAGAGAATTAGGAGTAGGGACTGGAATGACTAATTAAAAATAGACCCTAGTGTGTTTCTTTAAGAGGAAAATTCCTTGATTTCCAAAATATGACGAATAGTAGCAGCAATGTGCCATTCCTCTCATGTATGTTCACAGTCGAAGGAGCACATTTTGCCATAATAAATTCTAAATGAATGTGATAAAAATAAAATCTGAGGTCTTTTTTTGTTTCAGTTTAATGTTGAGAAGACAGCAGAGCCAGTACAACCCCGGACAATCCTTGGCTTTCTTCACATCTATGGCCCAAAGCCTGTCGTGACCACCTCAGAAATAGTTAACTATGTAGATTACAACTTGAAGACAGTAGAAGAACCAAGCAACGGAAAACCTGAAGCTCTGGATAAGAAAAGGATGACCATACAAGTCAATGAAGAGCTATTTCTTCTCCCTCAAAATGGTGGGTCCTTTGTTAAATTGCTTATGATTGCTTCTTCTTTAAATGAGGAATCATAATGGATGTTCTTTCTAATTATAGACTATTATCCCAGAGCACACAATCAACATTCTAAAAATATACAATTAAAAGTCAGACTTATACTGCGCAAAAATATACCATATAAAAGGTGAAATGCACCAAGGCTTTTAACAATGTTAATCTATATTATCTCTACTTTGAGCAAATTATCTGTGTAATTGTTCACATCTGGCAAATTCCATCCTATTGTTCAACACCCTTATGATTTTCTCCTTTTCATAGCATCATTTTTTAAAAACTCATTTTATTCTTAGGATGGTAGCGGCTATTCAATTTTCTAGGGGATTTGCTAGCAGGCATGACAAAATTTCTAGAAGCATATGAAGAATTGTATTTTGAATAGAAAAATAATTTGTACTTAATTATTTTCAATTTTTGAAGACAGAGAGCTCTGCCTATTATACTAATGAAAGAATTAAAAAATAGTAATTATTTTGGGTAAGCTGGGAGATTTAATTTGGATATTAATAGATCAGATTCCCATTTTGTAGTGTGTTCTAGGGTTCCTGTTATGCATTTGAGCCCACCGGCCTGTGCTGGGCCTGTCGTGGGGGGTCTGCTCTCGTTCGGTCGCTTTGCCTCCAGGGCCTGGGTGGCGCTCGTCCCCCACTACCTCAGCAGCTGGATGGCACGATCAAGGCCGGGGGGGGGGGGGGGGGGGGGGGGGGGGGGGGGGGGGGGCGGGGGGGGGGGGGGGGGGGGGGGGCCCGGGGGCGGGGGGGGGGGCGGGGGGGGGGGGGGGCCCCGGATAGTGGCTGAAGATAATTTAATTTGCTTATATTATTTTTAAATGATTTTCTATGCAACTGCATTTCAAAGTGATTTAAATTAAATTGTACTAACAACCACACATTAAAAGAATTGTTATAATAAAGTCTTTTTAAAAATAATTCCAAATGTTGTAGGAGAAGAACAATGAAACTGAACCATTTGGCCAAAAGGTAGCCTTGAGTGAAGAGATTCAACAAGCACCTGAATGCTCTAGCATTATGGACACCTTACAGATATTAGGATGCAGGTTATTCCAGAGAGCAGATGCACTTAACTTATCATTTAATCCAATCAGAGAGCACCATGGGAAAAGCTCATGTAGAAAAAACCCTTGAATACACAACAGATGTTAGAATAGAATAGAATACTTTATTGGCCAAGTGTGATTGGACACACAAGGAATTTGTCTTGATGTAAATACTCTCAGTATACATAAAGAAAATATACATTTGTTAAGAGTCAAGAATCATAATGTACAACACTTAATGATAGTCATAGGGTAAAATCAACAATCAAATCATACTAGGGAACAGTCAATATAAATCATAAGGATACAAGCAACAAAGTTACAGTCCTACAATCACTAGTGGGAGGGGATGGGTGATAAGGAGTGATGAGAAGATTAACAGTAATAGTAGTGTACACTTTGTAAATAGTTGAACAATGTTGAGGGAATTATTTGTTTAGCAGAGTGATGGCTTTCAGGAAAAAACTGTTCTTGTGTCTAGTTGTTCTGGTGTGCAGTGCTCCATAGCGTCGTTTTGAGGGAAGGAGTTGAAAGTTTATGTCCGGGATGTGAGAGGTCTGTAAATATTTTCACAGCCCTCTTTTTGACTCATGCAGTATACAGGTCCTCGGTTGAAGGCAGGTGGGTAGTAATTGTTTTTTCTGCAGTCCTAATTATCCTCTGAAGTCTGTGTCTGTCTTGTTGGGTTGTAGAACCAAACCAGACAGTTATAGAGGTGCAGATGATAGACTCAATAATTCCTCTGTAGAACTGTATCAGCAGCTCCTTGGGCAGTTTGAGCTTTCTGAGTTGGCGCAGAAAGAACATTCTTTGTTGTGCTTTTTTGATGACGTTTTTGATGTTAGGTGTCCATTTTAGGTCATGTGATATAGTAGAACCTAGAAATTTGAAGGTCTCTACTGTTGATACTGTGTTGTCTAGTATTGTAAGAGGTGGTAGTATGGGAGGGTTTCTTCTAAAGTCTACCACCATTTCTATGGTTTTGAGTGTGTTCAGTTCCAGATTGTTCCAGTTACACTACGAGGCAAGTTGTATAACCTCCTGTCTGTATGCAGATTCCTCGTTGTCTCGAATGAGACCAATCACTATTGTGTCATCAGCAAACTTCAGTATTTTAACAGATGGATCATTTGAGATGCAGTCATTGGTATATAGGGAGAAGAGAAGTGGAGAAAGCACACAGCCTTGGGGGCCCCTGTGCTGATTGTACAGGTATCAGATGTGATTCTGCCTAGCTTCACCTGCTGCTTCCTGTCTGTTAGGGAGCTTATGATCCACTTACATGTGTGTTCAGGTACCTCTAGTTGGTTTAATTTACTTAGAAGAGTGTCCGGAATGATGGTATTGAATGCTTAACTGAAGTCTACAAAGAGGACCCTTGTGTAGGTATTTGGAGATTCAAGGTGTTGTAGAGTGTAATGCAGAGCCATATTAACAGCATCATCTGTCGATCTATTTGCTTGGTATGCAAACTGCATGGGATCTAACAGCGGATCCATGATGGTTTTCAGGTGCAACAGCACTAGCCTTTCAAAGATTTTCATAACTACAGACATTAGAGCATCTGGTCTGTAGTCATTCAGTTCCTTGATGGAGGGCTTCTTTGGCACTGGGATGATGGTAGAACGTTTGAAGCAGGAAGGAAGATTCGGGTGAAGATGGGGGCCAATTGGTCAGCACAGACTTTTAAGCAAGAAGGAGTTATTTTGTCTGGCCCTGGTACTTTTCCTGGCTTTTGTCTGTGTAATAGATCTTGCACTTCTTTTTCTGTGATCTCCAGAGGTTGTGAGCCCAATGGCTTGGGGCCAGTTGTTGAAGGCTTGGCTGTTGTTGTTGTGGAGATAGGTGGCTGCAGTTTCTTTTCAAACCTGCAGTAAAACACATTCAGGTCATCTGCTAGTTGCTGATTTCCTTCTGCCTGGGAAGGAGGTTTGCTGAAACCAGTGATGTTTTTAAGAGTTTTCCACATGTTTGCTGCTTCATTTATTGAGAACTGATTCTTTAACTTTTCAGAGTAGCTTCTTTTTGCTGCTCTGATCTCTCTTGTTAATGTTTCTGGCCTGGTTGTATAGCATTCTGTCATCTTTTCTGTAGGCTTCCTCTTTGGAATTACGTAGCTGCTTAAGTTTATCTGTGAACCAAGGTGTATTGTTACTATATATTTGCAGGTTCCTTGTTGGTACACATAAGTCTTCGTAGAAGCTAACATATGATGTTACAGTATCTGTGAGCTCATCTAGGTCTGCAGAGGCATCTTCAAAAACATTCCAATCAGTGCAATCAAGGCAGGCCTGGAGTTTCAGCTTTGCCTCATCCAACCAAGTCTTCACTGATTTAATTGTTGGTTTAATGGTTTTAAGTCTTTGTCTGTACAAGGTGAATCATGCAGTGGTCAGAGTGTCCCACAGCTGCTCGTGGTAAAGATCTATAAGCACCTTTTACTGTTATGTAGCAGTGGTCTAAAGTATTTTTGCCTCTGGTGGGACAATTTAACATGCTGGAAATATTTTAGGAGCTCTTTGACAGATCAGTATGGCATTGTGAATATATATTATTAAGCAGGTTTTAATGACAATACAAATCCAGTTCTAAACTGATGCATTTATTTTCTTTAAACAATTTAACTTGCTATTACAATTACTACTTTTAAAGAACAGTGATGCTTGCTTGCGAATGCATGCACTAGGATAGTTGTGAATAAAGAAAGGCAAGAAGATTCATGTCAGGTGGCAAATTGAAAATGTTCCTAGGAGCAAAGTGGAAGAGGATTCTGAGGGTTTGTCCAGTTTTAACTTTAGGATTTGTTCAGTTTCAAAGGGTTTGTACAGTTTTAACTTTATAGTTTCAAATGGGTCATTTTCTCTGGCTTCTCAGATTGTATCTCCAGCAATGAGCCGTTCAATGGGCGATGTTATGGCTCCTATCAGAAACTCTATTCCTTTTAATAGACAGACAGATAGACATACTGTATATTCTTTTAGGAATACTTCTGAAATCAACACTTGCCCAAAACATCTTCCTAAAAAATATCAAAAGCCAATGGCTTTAATCCAATGTTTGCTTGGAATGTCTGTCTCCCCTTTTAATATCAAGGGTAACCACAAAGAACTGGGAAATGAGGAAGGTTATGAGGAACAGTATCACCCACTCTCCTTCTATGTTTTGTGGTTTCTTAGGTCTACCATGGCAACCATGTTGCAGATAGGCAATCTCCTTATTGCAGCTATTTTGTAAGAAGATATGACAGGCTGTCTTGTGATAAGTAAATTTTATGAGTATAAATATAAGAGATAAGTGATTTTATGAGTAAAACAATCTTGGGTGGAATCAAGAAACAAACTTTGTGCCAATAACAGAAAGATTACTCTAACATTATGGGCAGAAAGAGAAATAAATGATGCCTCCTAGATATTGTCATTCTCATGAGGTAGATTTGGCCCCTTCATGTGGGAAGAGATTGACTGATATGGAGGATGCTGAAAGGACTTTCTTTTTCTGGTTCTAGGACTGCTGGGCTCAGTTAATATGGGTGTCTTTCTAAAAGATGGGCTTGCTAAGTGGCCCAGCAGACTGGCCCATGCCCTGAAAAAGGAACTGTTATAGCTTACAGCTTTATTACTATCAACAGCTGGTGAAATGGCATAGCAGATGAGCACACCCAGCTTAAAAAGTAATTAAACTCTGGTATCTCTGTCCCCCAGCTATTTGAAGCAATTTTGGCATCCTACTCCTTCCTCTGCAATTCTGAATCCAACTGCATTATTTTAACTTGGCTTGTTCCAAATGTTTACTGTGATTCAAATACAACATCAAAAATATCCTTTTTCACCCTTGGAGCACTCAACCATACTTGATAGGTAAATAAAATTACTGAGCCTTTCACCCTGCAAGTATAAATAACATCAAGATAGAGATGGAAGTCTTTAGGGAACTATGTTTTATTGATATAGATTATAGTAACAAAGCCTGGTAAAGGCTGCATGAGTTCTTCCCTCCCTCTTATCGTATTCTGAATTAGGGAGGAGTCAATCTGAGTTTCTTCTCCTATTTTTGATATTCTTTGACTTAAATAATGCTTTCTTATATATAGCAACTGCTTCTGCTTAGTTTCCTCAAGTTCATCTCCATGGCTCTCTCCACCGACTCTTTGATGGCATGCTTTCAAAACTTATAGTGAAATGGCCAATTTATGTAGGGCCAACCCCAGAAATTCTGGGCAAGCATAGGCCAGTCCATAACCTCCCAGTTTAATGTCCAAGACATACATCTATAATGGTGAGGCCAGTTTTAAGTGCAAATGATTGAATTTCAAAAGTAAATATTATGCCTAGCTTAAAAAATGTCCATGAGTAGGGGACTAAAGCTGGTGACATGGGATTTCTGGTGGCCATGTATCAAGACCAAGGTCTACTGTCCAGCTACCCTATTTGCCATCAGGCCAAAGATATGTACAGGAAGCCCACAGCATTCTTGCAACCAATACCTATATTTTTGGCTCCCTAGTACACCATCATGAATTCCTGTGATTCATGTGTGACTGTGTATTCATAGAAATCCAAATTTGAGGTTGTAGGGTATAAAGAATGAAGTCAGAAGAAAATCAATTGTAGCACTCATTTACAAAAACAATTACTTTCTTGAAAGTGGTCATTTACAGAGCAATTGTTAAGTAGTTCATCAACATTTATGCCATAACAAACACCCAAAATTTCAAAACATTATAAAACTTTGAATTACAATAGCAAGAGCACTTAGACTTATATATCACTTCACAGTGCTTTACAGCCCTCTCTAAGCAGTTTACAGAGTCAGCATATTGGCCCAAACAATCTGAGTCCTGCAGTCAGCTGGCAGTCGACCGAAGTTGCCTGCAGTACTGCATTGTAACCACTGTGCCACCACTGCGCCTATCCTACAAATAGGATAGGTAATTTTATATTGAAGAGGGATAAGTGAGTCCATCAGACATTTGCAGCTTTCTTCAACAAAAACTTTGATATGGCTCCAAAAGTAGCCAAAAATTTATTTTGATATGATAAAGGAGGAAAATGACTACACCCAGGGATATTTTTTCATATTAATTCTAATTTAAGTTTAATTTTGATCAAATTAAATTTAGATCTGACCTTAATTATACCTATTTCTTTGTCTGGACTCTATTTCCATGACTTGTAGCTTCTAGATATTACCAGAAGTCTCCTTCCAAAAGGGCATCCATTCATTTTATATCAGACCAGACTACATTTTTTTTTGTATTTTTCAGATGGGAAAATACAACAACATTCACCAATAATAATCTTAGCTGGAATAGAACACAATTTCTAATTAACATTCTTTTAACTTTTAGGTGGTGTGAAGGATGTTTGTGTCACTGAGCGCCTCAGTCCTGAAAATGCTGCAGGCTGCAACCAAGTCCCAGAACTTCATTATTGTCTGGGCTACAACCGACAGAAAGAAGCTCTCTCCGTTGCTTTTCTTGAAGGTAAAGACCTCTAGTTTTGCTAGTTGGTGGTTGAGAATGATAGTACTGATCATTATAATTTATTAAACTTATATGTCACCTGATTCTTAATGTCTCTAGACAACTCAAAACAATCAAAGAAATTACAATGCATTCAATAAAATGTTAAAATAAAAATAAATGATGGCTAATGCAATAAAACAAGAAGCATCATTTTCTCTCATCAACATCCTGGGTGAAGAGCTAGGTCTTCATGGCTCTTCTTAACAACATCAGAATGGTGGCCATCCAAATTGAGAAAAAAAAAAGGCTGACATAGGATTATTCCAGACAAATAAGACTTTAAGAGAAGACATTTATATAGAGAATCAATTTGGTATAGTAGATAAAGGCATCAGGCTAGAAACTGGGTGACTGTGATTTCAAGTCCTGCCTCAGGTACAAATCCAGTTGGGTGACCTTGGGCTAGTCTTCTCTCTCATCCTCAGGAAGAAGGGTGGGGCAAAAATGTTCTGAAAAATGTTGCTTAGAAAATGCCAGGGACTTATCCATACAATCATCAGGATTCAGGGATGGATTTAAAGGTATAAATATAAAAAAACAAGGAAAAAGCATATTAAAGGCTATTTAAAAATCACATAATTTACTTTCCAAGCAATGATTTGCATCCTCATAGCTAGGAGTAGCCAATCAAATTCTTACTAAACTTTAATGTCTCACATTTCTCATCAGTTTGCTTTATTCTAAACACAAAATTAAACTATTTTTGCATATGGAAAAGAAAACAGAAAAGAATAAGTAATTGACTAGGTCACATAAAGGTCCAATAAAGGAATAATTATCTTTATCCAATAAATGATAGTTTAATTTATCCTAGTAATAACCCAATCTCCATTTATTAGTTCCTTGCCTTTCCTCTCTCTTTTCATACAGCTAACTTTTGAAAAGCTTTACTAAGCTGGTTGAATTAAGATATAATGGAGGGTAATGCAGAAGAATGTTTGTCACTCGATCTTTTTAAAAAAATGGTATTTCTGTGGGCCTCTAGGTATTGCTAAACTATTATACACTCTAACATACTTTACTCTTGGCCATGCTGGCTAGGAGCATAAGAATTATCATTTAGAGACCTCTGGATGTCCCCCTCAATACCAACACTCCTCCCCTCTGTGACAATTAACAGGTTCAAGACACCTAATGTGGGCATATATGATTTTAATTCAAAAGTCAAACATTACAGAGTTCACCAGACTCCATTGTTATTTTCTCATTTCCTTTCTCTTGAAATATTTCTAAATCACCATAAAACCAAGATCTGAATGGCATTAAATCCAATTAAAGGAAAACAGATATGTTTTCTTCTGCCATTTATTTGTGTCAGAATTCAACTCTTTTATCACAACAGCAAATACATAATCTATATATAAGCAGGATGACAGGTGATGGAAATCTGTGGTTTGAGCCATGTCCCATTAAGCTTTCAGAAATAGAAGTTTGCTTTTTTGCATTACATCAAAACCTTGACTTTGCTCTAAATCAAAACAAATCAAATGGTAGTGGTCTCTTGAAAATATTTTAACACAGGATTTTAATACAATGATGCAATGATTTTAGTGATAATTGCATTTCCCCCTTCATTCTGCCCCTACCAGTTTTATATGGAACCACATCAGGAGACCAAAACAATGGAAGTGATTGCTACATCTTAGGCACTTTGGTGAGCAACTCTGGAACTATAGAAGCCCAGACAGTGATGAAGAAGAAGCAAGTCCATGTTGTCTGGGAAGAAGCTCTACTGTTTCCGGTTAAGGAGAAAATGCTGCCGGAGGGGACATTAACCCTCACCTTGAGGAACTGTGACAAGTTCTCTAGACACAGCATTGTTGGTGAAATTAAACCAAATCTGGCTTCTGTACGGGAGCAATATGGACCAGTACAGTCTGAGAAAGTGAAAGTCCTTGACAAGGTATTCTATCGATTCATTTTTATTGTATTATGGTATATTATATTCTCCTGTTGGGGTACAGAATGCTGCAAGTGAGTGTTCCTAAACTTCTGAGTCTTAATTCACTTTATCCCATGGTCACAATGACAACATTGTTAGATACTTTGAATGTTTCACCATGAGCGTATAGAGAAATATTGAATGTGATCCCGATGGGTTCCATTCTGGGCCCAATACTCAATATCTTTATGAATGATATATAGATGAAATGGAAGGGATAGAAAGGCTGATATTGTGATACTAATTCCTGATACTAAGTAAATCAGCTAATAATCAAAGTGGTAGCTCTCAACCTTTTTAATTAGATGCACAATATTGAATATAGTGGCAATTCTGTAGCACACTAAAAATTATTAATGTTACATACTTATTTTTAAATGTGTAAGTCATGGTTTGAGGGGAAGCTATTAAATATTTAAGATCTCTGCACTGTATTGAATATACATATTATATAGAATATACCTAATACAAAAAAAAAAATAACATAAGGAAAAAAAACCTATGACACATTAGTTGAGAACCATATTATTAGCATCAAGATTTAAAGTTACGCTGCTAGGATTAAGCCAAGTTCAAAAGAATAATGTTCAGTGAAGAGATATGTAATGTTCAGCAACTAAGCAAGAAAAATAAATTGTAGAAATACTGGGGGAATCTATCTTGGTGTGTGAGCATTGTGGAAGAAGTTTCTAAAAATCCTAGAAGGCCATCATTTGGAGAAAAACAATTAGGTTAACTATAATAGAGTCTTGGAATGCATTAACGGATCTCTCTCTCTCTCTCTCTCTCTCTCTCTCTCTCACACACACACACACACACACACACACACACAGAGTTACATTGTCCTTTGAACTGGTTACTCACGCAAATATAATGAACTCGCCAAACTCCAAAACTTGCCACTACCAACTGATATCCAAGAAAACAAAATCAACCACCTTAGCCCAAGGAGAACAACTAGATCTTTATAGCTATCCAGAAAACCAACAGGGTGGGGACCTTCTGGTTTTCATTCCAGAGAGCAAGCACTATGGCTTTTCAGCAGAGGCATGGAGATACTAAAGTTGAGATGTCGCTACTAGTCTTACTATTCTAGAAAAATTGCTAGAATCCTAGCAGGTGGCTAATTATATCTCTCAAACAGATGGCCTCAGTTTACAGATGGTCTCCAGGAACATACAATGCCAAGAATGCCAATCAACTGTTTGTTCATAATAAGTGCAAGATATACTATCCAGTTATATTTAGCAACTGACAGTCATATTTCTCATTGATTGGCCTTCTTCAAACATCCTCTGAGGTTGTAATAAGGTAGAAATGCTGTACCCCAACCTGAAAAGAGCAGACGAACATGCTCGGAATTGTGTCCTCATTTTGCAATTTAACATATGGAAAGAAAGGGGATCTCACAGGGGACCTCAGAGAGGCAGCTATTACATTGTGAACCCAGACAGGAGTGTTGAATCATTAATCAGATGCGAGGCAGAAAAGAGATTTTTAAAAAAGGAGCACTGAGGAAACAAAGCAATATTTTTGGTACTGTATTTCCAAGATGAGCTTATTAGGTTTGTTGAAAACTAAGGTTGTATGATAATGTCAGTTTCAAGCTTTGATCGGAAAATGATTCAGCCAAATCCCCTTCTAATTGCTGAATCAAATTGATGCATACAAATTGGGTGCCTTTGAACTGATTTGACTTTTCTATATTCAGAAACATACATTTCCCAATCAGATAAATGCTTAATATTCAATCAATTTAACTAGTCAAATTGAGTCAAACTGATCATTTAACTTAGCTAAATTAATATCTTAATTTATCTTAAAATAGCTTAGCTTAGCTTTACAAACATTCAGTGCATTCCTTAGGTTAACACTGATGAATTGAAGCTAAAGTCTGTATTATAGTGAGTCGTATATTTTTCCCCTCCCCTGCTCATACATTATATGATCATTGGACAAATCAGTTGGAAATATTTTGTCAATTGGACAAAATATTCAAATGAATATTAGAATGTGGGATTTAACTCAAGAGCCAAAGTTTCTCAAGGTCTCAAGTTCCCAAGGCCAAGAACAGCAGAGCAAAATGTCTATTAAAGAATAGGAGGTGTGAGATAAATAACCACTCAACTTAAACTACAGGTAGCATTGAAATTTCATGTAGGCAAAGGGCAATCAACTTTTATTGCTTTTCCTAGTATACAATAGCAATTCTTATCTGATCATGCTGCAACTTGTTCAACTGAGTATAACCCTAAAGCCTAATTAGGTCATATGAGTTATTCAGTCACTCTATCAAGGTCCTATCATTGACAATATCATGACATGAATTCACCATTACTATGTGAATCCTTTCTGCATGCACTTTATGTTTTGTATGTTTTAATAGGATTTAAGTGTACCATTTCTCATATTTCCATTAATTGGACTACAGGTTATTTTCACTATTATCTATAAATAAAATGAGTTGTTGGAACAATAATCGAGCCATTCTATGTAGTGCAGCAGGAACCGTTTTCATGGAAGTCAATTTTTCCACGGATAGGGGTTGGTGGTTTCCATTTCACTCCATTGCCTGCTGCTCACCTCCAGCTGTGCAACCCAATTTCTAACAGGCCACAGGCTACTGATGTAGTATATCTTCAGTTAATATTCTATTACTGCCCATTGTAGTATCAAACTTCAGTGAATGGCAAATAAAACATTTTGTTTTACAATGGCAGCCACTTTTCATTTTTCAGCATTAAAATAACTCAGCCAAACAGGCCTTTTTTAGGGGAAAAAACCCCCAAAATAATATATTTCTGCATGAGAACTGTCTTGAAAGAATTTTACCATATTCCCAAAATAAAACTAAATTAAAATAATAGATTTCAAAAATTTAAAAATGATCCTTTTTGGATTAAAGCAATAGAATACATTGTTTATAGTCTGATTTTCTGTATTTTGAGGAGATTTATACAAGTCAAGAGAAGGATGTTTCAGTGGTATACATAGCTTGAGCTGAATATATTGTTCTTTATCCTTCAATCTAAATTCTCCGGAAAAAAATGAGTTTTAAAAAATGTCATAGAAGCTCTTCCAGGCAAAAAAGACTTTCAAAAATGCATCTACCCTCAGAGAGGGGAAACCATGTCTATAATAATCTGGGTCATCTGGCCAGAAAAAAAAAAAAAATTTTATATCTCCCTAAATAGCCTTTTCTTGTTGACTTGCCGGTTTTTATTTTTTATGCAAGATATTTTATGTACTGTGACAGTCTTCTCTTATAGGACATCAGATTTACTCTTAAATAATTTATACACTTACATATATTTTGGGGATTTCTGAAAGTATGAAGTAAAATTTTCTCTTGTGCATTTTGATTACATCATAATTGGTACTCTGAAAATAACTTTGCTGCTAGTACATAGGGGAGTGGGAGTCCCAAGGCTAATTGTGTATGATGCTTGGAACGTATTTTTTGTAACCTGTCCCCATTTTTAATATAGAATTAATACAGTGAATATTTATTTCCAGTTTCCTTTTTCTTTTCTTTTCCTTTTCTCTCTTATAGATTTATTCTTCTATCCACCCCTTGCCTTCCACTACATGAGTCTTTATTAAATTAATTTGTGACTTTGAGACCAACCAATAAATAAATTTTAACCTGCTGAATACAAATTTTGGATGGATTGTAGGAAAATGTTTTTTTATTGTTAGTGGGATTGATTTTCCTTCAAGGGTTTGTGCAAAAAGAAAGATGAATGAATGCATGAATGGATGAATGAATGAACGAACAAATGAATGAACAAAATAACATGCAGGTAGTAAAAAGGCTGCCATGTCAATCATTAGGAAACAAAAGAGAAATTTAGAATAATCACTTGTATTCTGTAGCCATCCAGAAAGTTCAAGAAAAAACGTATCAGAGATTGCCAAGAATTACCTATAGCAAAGAACTTGAGTAAGATTACATTTATAAGAATTGCTAAATCTAAAAGATTTGATGAATTATGTACTAAATATGATAATTCACTCCAACATCATACTTTTTCCCAGATATCCCTTTATTCTTTACTAAGTTTGCCAATATTTCAATCTGGATTCGCTTCACTCGTTAATATATAAGCCAAAAGTTAGAAGTATGCAATGTTAATGTATGTTCTAATGTTATTATTTTATTCATATTTGTTACCCCTAATATATTGTGTTAAAATTATAATCATAACATTATTCATGTATTGGCATTATACTTATTTGTTACACTAATTCACCTGTTTGGATGGATTATGTTTGTCTTCAGCTATGTGTGATGGTTGCAGGTGGCACAGTCTATTGCAATATTCTGAGAGTAAATTTAGTGCTTTCACCCATGGTTCCCATTTTTTGCAAGGGCTTCTCTGAAGAGGGCCAAAGAGATGTACAAGTAAAAAGCCCCTCCATACACACAAACATATACATTCATATTTGCTTACAAAATTTGATTCCCAATCAATGAAACTTAATTTAGATGATTTTATTTGTACAACTAACTATGAATTGGAGGAACTCAATCTAATCTGGGAAACTGGATCCAGTACTTCATTTCACTTGATTTCAGGTTTTGAGATGATGTCAAATTTTGAAGCCTTGGCAGCCAAATCCCCACCCCAAAGGACTCTACCATAAATGAGGTTGACAGTCATCACTCCCTATTATATTCTGTATGGAGCCTCTCCCCCCATGCATTGTCAGCTCAACATTTCCTCTGAAGTGTAGAATGACAGGAGTGTACTTTGACCATCCACCTTGCCTCTCCTGAAGAAATAAGAGATGGAACAAATGAATCAGAGGGTACTTGTGAGTCATCTATGTGAAAGATTGAAAGCTTGATTTTTGCTGCTGAGGAAGATGAGGCAGGGAAAGAGGTTTATATGAGACTCTTCTGGCCAGACTGGGCTTGAAATTCTCTCCCCTTGCTTTAAATCAGTGTAGATGTTTATCACACAAACATGACATAATCAAGATGCTTTATGTGAGAAATGCTGTTTCTTCTTCTCAGTACTGGAAAATATTACCCTCCATTACAGCTGCAAATTGCTATCACTGTAACCAAGGAGTGAAACTCATACATTTCCAAAAATGATGAAACGTATCATCAATAGAAGACAATGATCTCTAAAAACAATGAATAGTAGAAGACATGTAGATTGAAATTTAGAAATAACATAGTTTGGATTTAAAAATTACCGTGCTGAAGAGCATGAACAGTAGATCATTCAATGCCTGTTCAATCTACTACTCAAGACCAGCTGTTTGTGTTTCATCTCTTCCTGGTATTTCTCATTAAAATAAGTTTGGACTGGACACTAGAATTCACCGTCAGATAGAGAACTTTTCACCGTCAGAAAGCCTTTCAATCGCCGTTTGTGCTAGGATAAACAGACTCTGTAGGCACTCTTTTTCTTTCATGCTGGCATCAAAATTATTATACAATATACCAATGTAACATAATAAGCAAGACAGCAAAGGACAATATTTCTCTCTGGACTACTCTGATATTCTCACAAAATTTCATATCAAAACTTTAATCAGTAGATTGAATACAATTGTAGGATGACACTTCATGACTTTGCCTAATAAAAAAGCAGACCAGAGAAATACCGCCAATAAGTACATCAGAAATGTCCCCTTTTTTATGCTCTATGAATTTCTGAAGGAAAGCTCCCTGTTCCACCTGGTTGCTAGGAAACCCGCATCCAGAGTTACTAGGTAGCTGCACATTCATGGCTTTCATATCTTTAAAATACCAAGTTGAAGATGCCACTGAAAGATAACCCAGAGTTTGTAGCTTTGTAGCATGCTTTCCAACCACTATTATCTCTGCATTTATTTTAGTTCTGCAAATACCTTGTTTAAATCTCACCACAGGCTAATGTAAACAAAAAACAGAAGCCAACACTGGAAGAAAGATGAAATGTGCATTAATCTTTATATCTTGATACAAAACAAAGCTGTGTTTTGTGAGGTGTGTTCACCTTTTATATTCTACTGTACAGATCTTTATCTTTTCCACATATCTCATTCTGTGTCTGTCAGTCATCTTCTTGATGATAAAAAATATATATTGGGCATTCCTTTTTTCCCCTCCTTGAACTGCAGGAACCAGACTCGGGCTATGGAGAAGTTCTGCTTTCTATCAGCTATTTGCCTGCAGCAAATCGCCTGCTTGTGGTACTTATAAAAGCCAAGAACCTCCATTCCAAACAGCTGAAAGAACTCATTGGAAAAGGTATGGGAAAAATAAAAGCCTGCTGACAAATGCTATGAACTGAAATATTTCTTTTAGGGTTTTTTCATGCCAATTTAGTCACATATGTGAGATGGGCAGCTGGGCACCTGTTTACAGTGTGTGTGTGTGTGTGTGTATGTGTGTGTGTGTATAATCACATATATATTGTGTATGAATGATACTTCTGCTAAGATTCAATAGTTGAACTGTATTTGAGCTTCAGTTTCCATCTGTCACTTTGAAGCAATAATATTGTTTTAACTAGCCAAGTTTCCCAAGATTGTGCAGATGCTGTCCTGAATCATTGCCTGGACATTGCAGTAAAGGATTGGACCTAGAATTTGTGATTCAGTCCAGAGTAGAGGTGATATGATTGTGAACAAACTCATCCAATGCTGGCAACACAGCCTGTTTTGAATGAAAATGCACTCCCTCTGTGAAACCAGTTTTTCAGGTCTTGGATGTTTCTGAAGCTGGCCTTGCTTATGGAAGATGAATGACAGATGGAGGAAGACTAAATGAGATGAGGAAGGTGATTGAAAGAGGAGAGGGATAATCTCTTCATGTCACCTATCCAGGCATTTCTTCAGCCAAACAGCTGTTGGTTTCTTTCTGTCACACTTGAGAAATAAAGAACCATGAATTACAATGTTTAGATGTTGGAATAAAACCAAGGAAACCCAGACTGAAGCCCCCACTTGACCCCAATACTCACAGTGTAATTTTGGGCCTATCTGTCTCTCAACTAAATTTGAGAGCCATCTCACCTGGTTGATCTATGAGCAAACTTATACAGATTTAAATTAAAGTTTTTAAGTTATTCTCAGTATGATTTGTTCACTGATATTGAATAATTTTTCCTTTTAGTATTTTAAAAACTATATGTATGTATGGGTGTGCATGGAGAGAAAGGGGGGAGGGAGATGGGGGGAGGGGGAGAGACAGTGAGAGTGTGTCTCAGGGCCATATTTTAAACTATTTTCTGAAGGAGAATTGAATTATATACTATCGTATATAGTATATTATATTAATTTATTATATTTTTTTTTATTCTTCTTACTTGTTTTACTGTTTTAAATGTGGTTTTATACCTTGTAAGCCTCCTTGAGTCGCCGTGGGCGAATAGGAGGCAATATAAATCCAATAAATAAATAAATAAACTACCTTCAGTTGAACAGTCTGATTTACAATATTAACTTCCCACATCAGGTAGAAAGATATACTCACATTCAAATAAACATGAGACTACCATGAGGAAGGATTGGATAAAGGACCCCTATTGCCTATGTGTTTTGAAGCTTACATAACTGAAGAGGATAGAATATATGTGTAAATAGCACAAGTGATTATGTTTAAGTATTTGTGTATGTTTATAGGAAACATGGTGCTGCTGGCTCAGAATCAATCCACTCTTACTGTTGGCCCATGAGATAATCATCCTAGACCGCTTATCAATTGCCATATTCAGCCTTCAGGGCAAATATGGCTGCCTATTCTTCTTTCAGCTAAATGTTAAGAATAATTAATGCCTTTAAAAGTATCCAACAGATTAGTGCACTTAATCACTGTTGGTCTGTACAGATTTGGGTGACATGATTAACATGAGCCACAAAATTGAATGGATCAGAAATAAATACTGTAGTATATAATAAAATATTATGTTTGGATGTGTGGTTATATGTGGATTGCATGTATACACTTAATGTATTTTTTCATGGTGTTATGTAAATAATTCAAAGCTTACATAGAAATTATGTGTAAAGTCTCTGATGGGGTCCATTCAAGAATTCTTAAAGGTGACAAATGTAGAATTAGTAGAATCAATAATTGAAAAAGAGCAGCTTTGAGGAAGGAATATGAACTAGCATTCAACAAAGATAAATCTGCTTTACCAACATTCTGGATTTTGAGAGTATCAGCAGATATGATCCTATTGATACTATATATGTAAATTTACAACAAGCATTTGACTAAATTCTATATCAGAAGCTCTAGAGTATATTTAATAGATGTGCAATAAGGGGACTGATCCTTTTATGGATTGCTAAGTGGTTAAAAAGCAAAAATGCATTTTCTTTTTTTCTGCCTCAGCTTGAGTTTTGGAGAATTTAGGTTGGCCTGTTTTTTGGGGTGGGTGGGTGAGTAAATATGATAAATAATAAACAAATAACAATGAAAAGGCATTTTATATAAGTAGTGTCTCAAAAAGAAAGCACTTCAGGCTATATAATGGCACTGTCAAATTTTAACAGGAAACTATGCTATCAATTTTCACAATATGCAGCTGAACACCTGTGACTCTGTGGTAGCTATCTGTGGTCTGTGAGTTCACCACCTGTGAGGAGATTAGACGTGGGAAGAAGCTAAATTCAGGTCTCTCATTAACTTCTTAGTCTTCTTCCCATGGTCCTTGGTGATGGTTGACATTTTCAACAAATTTTCAAGGTATTTGTAGTCAGGGGGAAGATAAAAATGCTGACATCTGAAGACTGCTTTCATATTACCAAATCTTATCCCTGTCCCTGCAGATATATCTGTCAAAGTGACACTGAAGCACCAGGACTTGAAACTGAAAAAGAAGCAGACAAAGCATGCAAAACACAAGATCAACCCAGTATGGAATGAGATGATCATGTTTGAGGTGCCCCATGATCTGCTCTGTGCTTCAAGTGTGGAGCTGGAGATGCTAAGCCAGGATGCTGATGGGCAGAACCGCTTACTGGGCAAGTGTAGCCTTGGTCTGCATGCTGTGGGAACTGAGAGGAACCACTGGGAGGAGATGCTGAGGAACCCCAGGAGGCAGATTGCTATGTGGCACCAACTTCACATGTAGATAACAAGGTGGAAATGGTGATCCTGTCATGTTCAGTAACCTGGTCTCAGACCTAGAAAAAAAATATTCTGTTTTAACATCCCAAACACGCACACATCATGAATTGAATCCATTCATGTGATTAAGCACAAGTCTTGTTTATTGATACTGTTTTACTAAATGAATATTGTTGAAATAGGCTAGTCAAAATGGCAAATAGTCATTGAGCCATGATAATGATTGGCTTGTCAGATCATTTTTTCAGCTTCTATTTCTGGCCATGCACAAAGGATTAATTTTATTTTTCACTACTTAATATCTGACCAAATTTATCAGATACAATGTGTAATTTCTTTAAAGACTTTAAGAATACAAGCCTCAGTTGTGTTGGACCCAATATTGTCCATTCAATTGTGGCTATCGGATAACCTTGGAAAGCTATGAAAAACTATGATATTATTTACCTATTAATTTGTATCCTGTACAATCAGCAGATGGCTACCTCTGTTTTTAAATGTTTTGTTAATGTATACAGGGATATGTACCATGTCATTTATATATGTGGCAAAGAAAAAGAGGACTTTTCCCCCTCCAAATCTATTTACAGTCTACAGGCAGAGACAAGATAAACAGCAGACACACACACACATCCCAAAAAAATCAAGAATAGGGACATTTCTGGTATGCAAATGCAAGCATGGGTAACAATGCTTCAGGCTTTCCTTGGTTGCTGTTGACATAACTAGAGTAGCCTTGGAAATAAGTGAAATGGTGGCTAGAATTTGATTATTCCTCTTCCTGAAGAAGTCCAATAAAAAATACTTCAAAAGCTGAATTTGCATTTCAATAGAATCTCTCATCAGGGCATTCTGTCTGCCTGAGGTAAGTAGCAAATAGTGTCTTCTTGTCCTAATTAGTGTGCAGTATCATTCCCAATAATAAACCCATTATTTTCCCATCTTCAGCAGATCCCCTCCCCACTTCTTTCCCAATATTTAAAAGCAGTTGGATGGACCCAGATTTAAGTCATGCTTTTGAGTAATTTAATGAATTTATGCCACACTAAATTTATTGGATCTTTAATAGTAAATGAATGGTTTGCTGCATTTTTACAATGCTAAATTCAAGTTCTCTACCGATGTTGTGCTTAACAAATGAAGCCAAGGTCAGAACTACCATTAAGCTAAATTGATTTAGAAAGTATCACAGAAAGTATCTAAGTGTTTCACAGGAAAGAGGAGTTTGGGGAGAAATTTGAAGAGAGATGGATTCAGTGGTAGGATTCAAAATTTTTTACTACCGGTTCTGTGGGCGTGGCTTGGTGGGCATGGCAGGGGAAGGATACTGTAAAATCTCCAGTCAGAGGTGGTATTTACCGATTCTCCAAATTACTCAAAATTTCCGCTACAGATTCTCCAGAACTGGTCAGAACCTACTGAATACCACCTCTGGATGGATTCATAGAAGTGTTTCAAAGTGCAGGTCCCAATAAGAAAGAATAGCATTAGTAAACAATAGCTGAGAGTGATAAAACTTGAAAAGCAAAAGTTACAGGTAAGATGTGATAGAATTTAAAAATCAATATGGAAGACCCTGGGGTTGTTTTTTTTTTTGTATGATATTAAAAATCTGAATAAGTATGTGCAGTATCCAGAAGTGGATAGGAACATTCTTTTATCTATGATGCTAAAACTTTCATCCAGTTAAAGTTGGTATTAATTGTTCAGCTTTTTCTTGAACCTTCCAGGAATGGAGATTTACTAAAAGAAAATTATAATGTGACAGTCATTAATTAAGAATTGTTCATGCTTATTAACATATAAGTATTGGAATACCTGGAAAAACACTTGAAAGTAATTATTATTTTTTGTTATTTGATGGCATTTTGAATGTCACCAAATACATTAGGTCAGACAAAAATCTCTGCAATACACATTGTTTTCACAGCAGAATAATTAAAATGAAGAGAAGACTTGACCTCTCAAATACATCTAATTTTAAAATATAAATACAGATACACTTTTTATGCTGTTACTCATCATCATATTTTTACCATTTTGTTGCCTTTTCTCCTTTCACATGGATGGAATTTAAACATTAGTGAAGGTTATAATTCAGAATTAAAGCCTACATCTACATCTTCATTAATATCATTCATTACAGCAAGGAAAGCAAGGCTGAAATGTGGTCTCAAACTGTTATATGTAAGCTGTCCAAAGTTGGAAAGGAGACAAAGAGTAGCTAGTGTAACAGTCTTGTGTTTTTTGTTATTCAGTCATTGATTTGTTTCTGACCTGATGGACATTATTTCACCATGATATCTGTCATCAATTGTTCCTCTAAGTTCTTATAAGTTTGCTTCTTTCATCAGTGATAATATCTAGCCTCCTTGTCTTCTGTTAGACTATTTTTGTTTAATTTTCAAATACTGCTGTCTTTTAAAATGGTTTTTAACCTTCATATTATGTGTTCAAAAAGTTTAAACTTTAGCTTCACTGCTGGTGATTTCATTGAGCAGACTGCTTTTTACTTCCTCAACCAGTGAATAATTTTGTTGTATTCTTACGGAGGAGGCTGAAGAAAGTTTATTGATATAAACAGAGGGGGGTGGGCCAGCTGGGGGGGGGGGGGGGGGGGGGGGTGGGGGAAAATAATTTTTTTCTTCTTGGGGTCAAAATATTCTCAATAATTTTGTTCACCACCATAATTCAATGGCATCAATTCTTTGTTCAGCCTTGCTGATAGCCCGGTACTTACAGCCATGTGTTTCTACTAGGAAAATCATGGTTCTGACCCTTAAAGGGCTGTAATGTCAACCAAACCAAATAGAAAAATCCTAGGAAATCCTGAAAGCTAGATATTTTGACAAATCAGTCATTTATAGAGACATAGATGTCTATATAGATGCCTTGTCTATATACCAATTTAAGATACAATCAAAAGTCAAGGTAAAAAGTAAGCTACCTTGAGCACACCCTCACTTGTAGCTATTGTCCAGATAATCAGTAACAATACCAAATAAATAATACTAACAGTATAACAGCTGAAAGAGACCTTGGAAATCTTCTAGTCCAACCACCTTCTCAAGAAGGAGACCCCATATCATTCTGGACAGATGGCTGTTTAATCTCTTCATAAAAACTTTCAGTGATGGTTTCTTTCAAGAGGCAATGGACTTTCTGGTTTTGCTTTTCATCCAAGAAGCTTCTTCTAGTGATGGTGCATCCACAACTTCTGAAAGTAAGCCATTCCACTGATTAATTGTTCTCACTGTCAGGAAGTTCTGGGTTAGATGTCTATTTACTCTATTTGTTTCCAAATATCACTTCTTGTCCTGTCCTCAGGTTCTTTGGAGAATATGTTGACACCCTCCTCTCTGTGACAGCCCCTCAAATATTGGAGAACTGCTATCAAGTCATCCCTAATCCTTCTCTTATTTAGACTAGATATACCCAGTTCCTGCAACTGTTCATCATGTGTTTTATCCTCCAATTCTCTAATCATCTTTGAGCTGTTCTCTGCACTCTTTCTAGAAGTTTCAACAATGTTTTTATGTATCCTGGTGACCAACACTGAATGCACTATTTCAAGTGTGGTCTTATTAGTGCAATTTAAAGTAGTACTACTATCCCTCTGTTGATGCAGTCTAGAACTGCATCATCTTTTTTTGGCAGCTATAGCACACTGCTAGTTCACACTTCAGTAGTTGTTCACTAAAACTCCTAGATCCTTCACAGCTACTGCTGTTGAGCCAGGTACTACTATTCTATACCTGTGCATCTGAGGTTTTTTTCTGCCTCAGTGTAAAACCTTACTCTTCTCAAGACTGAATTGTGTTTTATTGGATTCAGCCCAGTATTCTGGATCTTGAGCCTATTTTTCAAAGTGTTGGCTATTCCCCCCAACTTGATGTTGTCTGCAAGTTTGATAAGTATCCTTTCTCTCCCCATAGCTAAATTGTTTATGAAAACATTGAAGAGTACTGGGCCTAAGAAATAACATTGGAGAGCCTGACTGCATGCTTCCCCCATCTCTGCTCCACTGAAGACGACATGTCTAATACAGTTGATCAGTCAGTTACAAATCCATCTAGTGGTGATGCTGTCTATCCCACATTTTTCTACTTCACCAAAAAGTAACTGTGGTCTATTTTGTCAAATGCTTTACTGAACTCCAAGTATACAATGTCCACAGTATTGAGGAAATGCTGAATCAGGGAACAAACAATACTCTAATCAGGGAAGAAACCAAGATTATGCAGGGCAAGCTGCTATATATAAACCATCAACAAACCCTTATGTTGATATTACTTGGCCTGGCAATAAAATGTTTTCAGGAAAACATACAAGCTCAGAGAATACTAAGAACCCAATGAATGAATAATAGTGTAATAGAGCTAAAAAAATAATCACTCTTCCAAAACTCCAACACAAAATGCCACACAAAAAAAGCCTACCAGATAATGATACTAGGGAGAATTAAAGCCATGCAGGAATGATCAGAGAACCTTAGTTTATATTAATTATTAAATAAATAGAAGCTACTATATGATATTTATGGGAGGGAGTGATGGTTGAATATCTAAAATTTGCCAGATGAATGAGTCATTTTAATCCCTGATTTTAAATTACACCAAAAGGACATTCAGGAATTTGTTGCTGTTGCTGTTGTTAAATTAAATCTCCCTGGCCAACCATATCATCTGAACTGCTGCTTAGAATTTTCAGTTACCTTCTTTCTCCCAAGATTTAAATAATGTACTAGAGAGACCCTATGGAAATGGGGTTGCTATGGAAACATTGCATCTTTCATTGTTCAATTCTCCCCCAATGCCCCAGAAGATAGGGCAGATACAGACTAGGTGGCCAAGGTTCTCTTAAATCTGCAGTCCTTTATTGTGTGCTAGGGATTTTTTTTCCCAGTGCTTTTGGAAATAAAGGAGGAGTAGGGGAACAGTACAGGAAATGATGACCTCCTAGACTTCCTCATACCAGCTGGTATGGTCTCTTCTTCAGGAGAATTGTAAAGGTAAGCCAGTCAGCTGTATTGTACATGGATGTGCACAAAGTGCATCAAATTACTCTGAAGGGATAGCTGAATAATTCATTTCCTATGAACAGAACTGGAATCCAGGACTTGATGAGTGAAAAAAAATGTGTCAAAGAGGGAAAGTATAACATATAGGCTGTTCATATTAGTCATATCAGAGAAATATTTCTCTGCATTGGTTGAAGATACACATATAACTAAGAGCCATGGTAGCGCAGCGGTTAGAATGCAGTATTGCAGGTTAACTCACTGCTCATCCAGCAGTTTGATTCTCACCTACTCAAGGTTGATTCAGCTTTCCATCCTTCCGAGGTCAATAAAATGAGGAGCCAGATTGTTGGAGGCAATATGCTGACTCTGTAAACCACCTAGAGAGGGCTGTATGAAGCAGTATATAAGTAAGTGCTATTGCTATAATTTTGCTATACTTCTTTTAATTTTTTTTCAGGACATATACAAATGTATTTGTAGTGTGTGCATGTGCATATTTATAATATTAAGTATAAATAATATACTATCATTAATAGTAGGTTAATGATGTCATTTATACCACCATTACGTGACCTATGAGAGAGGAATCAGTTATGAGCGCCAGGATATGACATAATGTGGTACAATGATACAAGTGTGAATGAATGGACAGGAGAGACAGACAGGCACGCTGGCTTGCACCCCTGCGCTGCACGCTCAATGACTAATGACTAATGACTGAGTAGTCAGTCCCTGTTTAGTTGCTTGTGAGGTACACAACAAAGCAGCACACTCTGCCTCTGCAGATGCCAGCCACAGCTGCTGGAGAAACATAAAAAAACCCTAATCTATGACCAACCATCCCAAAAGCTCATCACTGCTTCATAGAGACCAGTAATGAAAGCCTACATCCATATATTGTATTATTTGCTTCTACAGTTAATCATCTTTTTACCCCTTGCCTATGTGGATGGAGGAAACGCCTCATGCCTTTTCTTTCTTCTACATGTTTATATTAAAAAATAACACTAGATAATTGCAGTCACCAATTCCAATAGAATTATGCTTTAATTTGCATTCCTCTAGAGCTATGGATTAAAAAATTGCTCATTTATTACAGAATTCTAAGAAACAGGAGCAGGTGGGAACTAATTTGAAGACACAAGCTGTTCCTGACTGTAGCAAATTGACAAATTGTTACTGCAACTTTCACTGGAGCTTTGATCCTTTCAATAAGGAAAAGAAAACAAGAAAAATTTAGATAACTCATATAATTTGGAAAGACTTAATAAAGCTTAGTGTACTTATTTATACCGTGTTTCTCCAACAATACGGCCTTCACCAATAGGAAGCCCCACCATGTTTTATTGGCATAAAATCAAATTAAGCCCCTCCCCCCAAATTAAGGCCCATATTAAACATGCAAAATGGGGGGGGATGGAGGGGGGCTTGCCGTTAGGAAGTACTTTTGTTGCATGCCCGGATATGGTGCTGCCTGCGTTGGTGGGGCACTTCATATCGGGAGACCTTCTGCCACCGTTGCTTTCCCTTCTCCCTTGATGCCACGGCGTTAGAGCAAGGCCGCGGCGTTTGGCGCAGCCACGTGTGGCCAGCAACTGGAGCCCTGCAGTGACACTTGGCTTCAGGTGCTCCTGTCGCCGCCTTCCCTTTGCCTTTGAAGGTAAAGCGAATTCTTTTAAAAACGACACCCTACTACAACAAAGCCTCCCCTGCCCGAGAGGGCAGCCCAACCCCACATGGGGAGACGAATCTCCCAGGGCCGCAGTGCAGGGTTGGCCCACCTCGGGAGAAGCTCCCAGCCACCATCCCTGCCTGGTGCCGGGCAGAGCGTGAAGAGCTTCGCCTGGGGTGCCCAGCACAGCTGACAGGCGGGCCCTCCTGCCTGGCAGCAGAGCTCTCACCAAGGCAGTGAGTGCCTCCCCGATGGGCCTTCCGCTCATCCCACCAGGGCCGTGCCGGAGCTGTGTGGGCTGGGCAGAGCTGGGAAAGCGAGCCGCGGGTGCGCGCCCGCCTGCCAAGCGAAAGAGCTGGGCTGACCCAAGCTTGGCTTCCTTCCCAAGTCCCTTCAGCCCGAACCCGAAGGGGCCACCGGGAGAGGCCGCCCGAGGCAGTGATAGCGCCCACCCATCCGTGGACAGGGAGACAAGGCGACGGCCTGTGCCGTGTCCTCCTCTGAGCTGAGCCCCGCCGAGTCAGCGCCTCTGCCTGATGCCCATTCCGCTGCAGCGTTTGGAGCTGCTGGCACATTTGGAGATGCGTGGGGATGGGGACGGGCTGGGCGAGGGGTGGAAAGGATGGGGGACTTCGGGCTCTCTCTCACCATGGACGGGTGGGCGCTATCACTGCCTCAGGCAGCCTCTCCCAATGGCACCTTCGGGTTCACACTGGAAGGACTTGGGAAGGAAGCCAAGCTCAGGTCGGCCCAGCTCTTTTGCTTGGCAGGCGGGCGCGCACCCACAGTTCGCTTTCCTGGCTCTGCCCAGCCCGCACGGCTCTGGCGCGGCCCTGGCGGGATGAGCAGAGGGTCCGGCGGGGAGGCACTCGCTGCCTTGGTGAGAGCTCTGCTGCCGGGCAGGAGGGCCCACCTGTCAGCTGCGCTGGGCGCCCCAGGTGAAGCTCTTCGTGCTCTGCCCGGAACCAGGCAGGGATGGCGGCTGGGCACTTCTCCCGAGGTGGGCCGATCCTGTGCTGCGGCCCTGGGAGATTCGCCTCCCCACATGGGGTTGGGCTGCCCTCTCAGGCAGGGGAGGCTTTGTTGTAGTAGGGTGTCATTTTTAAAAGAATTTGCTTTACCTTCAAAGGCAAAGGGAAGACGGCGACAGGAGCACCTGAAGCCAAGTGTCTCCGCAGGGCTCCGGTTGCAGGGAGGAGCCCTGACTGGCCGCACGTGGCTGCGCCAAACGCCGCGGCGTTGCTCTAACACCGCAGCAGCAAGGGAGAAGGGAAAGCAACGGTGGCAGAAGGTCTCCTGAACATCCAAGCTGTTGCCGCCCACCCGCCTGAGGATGCAAGGGGGGGGAATTAAGTCACCCCCGAAAAGACGGCCTAGCTGTTTTTTCGGGGGTCAAAAATAATAAGGCCCGGCCTTATTTTGTGAGAAACACGGTATATCTTTGCCTGACTGAGCTGCTCCTCTGGGAGCTTGATGCTGCATACAGTAAATTCTTCACTCAATAATGCTGTATAATAATACTGTACCATTGCTTTGTTGTTTTAGCTAGGAACATTAAAACAAGAGATTAATTGGCCTCAATCTGATTTCAAGAAGAAATATATAAAACATTCTCTAAAAAAATATGAATATGGAATTAAGCCCAGACAGATTGATTAATTGTTTGCCTTTTAATTTCTTTAAAAAGCAGATCAATTATGTAATTCAGTATGCTGTAAAAGATTCTGAGTTGAAGAAATAAGATAAAGTCTAGACATCCTTACCACAAAAGAAGGGGCCGTGTCTGGAATTGAAAGTGAAAAGACAATCTAGTAGGGGATAGGGAGTTAAGAAAAGAAATGAAAGAATCTAAATTCTACTCATCTGCTTCATTCAGGTAGGAAATGTCATTGAAAAATTGTCCAACAGACAATTATTAAGGGAAGTTTAGGAAAGCATTTAGACCCGTACTACACAATATAAAACTCTTGTGTCTGTTGACACTAATCTTCAATTGGGTGAAATGCTGCATTATAGGGTAAAACTTTGTCAACAAATGTATCTCAAATGGATTAAGTTGCAGAATGCCTATACCCATTATACTGAAAGAATGACATTTGAGGATTTTTTTTTCTATTTTCAGTGCTGTAGGGCTGCTGATGTTCAGTGCCACCGCCACATTGCCATAGTCAGATGTGGCCACATGATTCTCATTTTCATCATTCCCTGACAGCTTCCACAAGTCAATGGGTAACCCAGAAGGAACTGATATGTTTACCAATGTTCCTGGCCACCTTCCAACTAGCAAAGTCTATGCTTGTGGGAAGTTTGCAGGAAGAAAGTCAATAGAAAAAAGGATGTAATGTTCACCAATCCCTCTGCACTTGCACTACCCTGACCACTTGTATGCTGCCTTGCCACTAACCTGTCTGTGGGAAGGGAACAGGGAGGGAAGGAAGAAAGAGAAGGAAGGAAAGAAGGAAAAAGGAGGGAGGGAAAGACAGAGGGAAGGGAGGGAAGGAGGGAGGAAAGAAAGGAGGAAAGAAGGAAGGGAGGAACAGGGAGGAGGGAGAAGGGAAAGATTTCTGATGTTCACTGCCAGCTTCCCATGAGGAAACTCAATGAGGAAACCAACAAAAAGTCATTCTGATTACAGTATTTGTCTACCCGGAGTCATCTATTTGTCTGCTTAGGTAAGGAAATATTTCTGAAACAATGACTCAGTGAATCATGGGTTATCTAATCACAGTTAAAATTCTTTCTCAATTTCCTTAATTTCTATTGCATAGCCTTTTGCAGTTTTCATAACTGCAGTGCTGGTACAACTAAGTAAAATGGTATTAAATTCATTTAATAGCAAATGGCCAAGGGCTATTGCTATGGCTTACATAAATCTTGCATTTTTAGATAAAGATCTAAATCTAGCATCATTATCTGTAATGTTATTTTCCATGGTGAGTTCTATAATATTCTTAAAAGAAATTCAATGACATTTTCAAAAGTGGAATATTATCATTAGGAAATGAAAGGGAAATCCACTGCTGAAAAGTTAGCAAAGGGCTAATTGTAAGGAATATCTGAAACACGGCTGTATAGTATTTCCATCCCCCTTCCTTCCAAGTCCTTTAAATGACCTTAGCACCTTGAATGCTAGCTATGAGCTCTTTGATTTAAATTTTTTTTTTTTTTGCATTCCTTTCATGGCAAATATATAGTTTACTGCTGAGAGATTCTGAGTTTATGCTCCTTATTTAACACTTTGTCCTATCCTGTTCCAGCTAAGAACTTCCTTCCCTTGTAAACTGCTTGCTCTGGTTATTGATGGTGTTTAGATTTACAGCCAACTTTATGATATGGCTTCTATAAGACTAATTGAGTCAGTCATCTGCAGTAGTGAAGTCTCTTGTGTTTGTGGTTTGCAATTTAGGTACTTATTCTCTTCCTGTGTTGTATAATAAGTTTATATCCATCCATGACAACAAGGGTATGATGCAGAATATGCTGCTGTAGCAAGATGTAGAGAACAGTTGGACTCTATAGAAGAGAGAAAAGTCCAATTTGATCATATTTATCAGTCCAGGTTACTTTAATTAAGGCCACCAGATGACATTGCTACATATACATTTTTGACTGGGAGATGTCTGAAGATATCTGACTTCAGAATTCTGAGAAAACATATATCATCTGCTTAAAAAAAAACTATTAAAGAAGCTTGAAGAATAATTATTTTAAAAGGTACATAACCCTTGATACATATCTCAAGGCCTCAAGCTAAGAAAATAGCAAAGAAACATGTAGTAGAGTGGCTCAGAAGCAATATTTCATTTCGACATATTTTAAAATGGTGTTGTTATTGTACAAATGAAGTATCTGTTGTTGTGATTACTGTTTAAAGCACAAAATAAAATATAAGATTTGGCATCTACTATGCCATTCCTACATACGAAAATAAAACTAATATTAATCAATAAAATACAGATTGAATTGTATTGTTTATTATATCACATTTGTTTTAAATTGGAAAACTACATTTTAATAAGTTTGATTATTTCATTTTATGGCTAAAGATTATAAAATGTAATTCACTGAAATGTCTCAGATAAATGTCACTAGAGCAACTTTCAATCATTGGATTGGACCTTCAATTCTACCACCGAGGGCATATCTGTGCTTACCATTTAAGTTGTTCTGTTCTTGCTTGTGTCAGCTTGATTTTTTAAGTGTCCAGATTGAAAAACTCCGGCAATATCCTTCATCATATTAAGTATGGAGTGCAGGTTATCATATTGCCCCATTGTACAATTTCATATTGCTATGCTCTCCATGTTTTTCTTTCAGTAAAATGATTGTCAATAATATAGCTCAGTATTTACTTCTTAAACATTGTATAATGTATATGTAAAAGTATATGCACATTGTATGTACTCAAAATTGAGTTACATTTAAATTTACATTATACATAAACACATAAATTACATTTATTGATATAAATGTTGATGCTCTCTGCTTGGCTGTTCTCTTGACGAGTACATTTATTCACCAGTACATTTATTTCTGCAATGTTAAAACATCAAGATGCTTTTACAAGGCATAACAAGCAGCATCTCCCTTCCCTTTCTTTTCAACTTTCATTGTAATAAAGCTCATTTTACTGGTTAAGCTAAAATAGCATAGTGTTTCAAGATCTTCAGTTAGCATTGAGTAAGTTGTTGGTTTGAAAGCCATCATAAGTCCTTTAAAATACTTTTTAATTTTTTCTCGCTGTCTAGCATTATTCCTGAGCCTTTTTTTAAAAGGTCCATTCAAGGATATTACTCTTTTTCCAGTCCTTGAGGTAATAGGGTTTCACCTCCAGCTCTAAAATAGACCAAATAAGTTATCAGGAAACAGATAACAAAATGCATTTACTTCAGGTGATTAAAAAATGGTAAACCATGTAAAGGTTAGTTTTGTTACACATAGAACCCAGTGTTTAAAAGCAACAGTCTGAGCTGAGATGCCTTATAATCAACAACCTGGTTCATAAAGTGAGATGAGGAACGGGTGCTATTGCTGAAGTAGAGATTGGCACCAAATATCCAATATCTCACATTTTCTGCCACACCGTCCTCAGCTTTTCATTAGCACTATCCTACTCCCCATCTGTTCTTGCAGTCAGCCAGGCCTCTGCAAGACGGTCACATATTTCAGTTTCATGACACCTGGTAGCTATCTTCACAGATAAAAATGTATTGCCCCACTCTTTCTCAGGAACAGAGCAGCCTGTTTTTGTCAACCTGTCAACCCTGATCTCGGTTCATCCCTTTCCTCTCTTTACTTACCTACCTGATTTTTCCCAAGTCTGTAAACAGGGTTTCTTCCGTCTTGCTCTCAACACTTCAGAAAGAGGGATCTTCCTCCTCAACTTCATGTCGTTTAGAAAGCAAGTTGATTTGTGATCTTCTTTTTCTGAAGCTATCTGTCTGTCGTTCTCTCAATTTATTCACAGTTCTGTGAAGATCCAAGATCCAATGAGATGGGAGTAGAAATATCTTGCCACTTCCTTAGGAGTTTTAGAGCCTTTAAACCCCAAAATAATAGATGGGGCTCTACATAACCTTAACTCTGCCATCTTCATCCTTCATTTCCTAGTTAGCTAAAGCATCCAAGCAAGAGTTAGGGAGTAGATCCAGGAAACAGTCATTTGGAGAAAATAATTCCTTGAAAGAAGCATTGGTTCACCCCCTCATCCAAGCCTGCCTTGAATCTGTTTCTATGTGAGATCTATGTATCATTCTAAATCCAGCACCTCTTTTTTGAGAGACAAGTGTTACAGAGAAGCCTGGAAGATGGGTTCTGGATATGTGGCAAAATCCATGTCTGGGCACGGGACTAAGACTATCATGAATGATTGTGGCACAATTTGGATAAAGTGTTGTCAAACCTTATCTTGCTAGACTTCTTGATAACTTTGATATTGTCAATTTTGAAATATTTATGGAGTGCATGAAAGATTAGGCACAGTCTCTGGTTCTGTTCTTCCTGAATGGGCTTGGTTCTCACAAGGGAAAAGTTTCATTTTGTTCCTCCATCCTACTTAGTAGCTGGAGAGATAATTCATCAGTTGGGGTGAGATATCATCAGAACTCTGGGTTACATGGGAGATATGATGTTTGGGGTATTCTGACACCAGCAATGGAATTGTTACTGTATGTTGTATTAAATTGTATTGCACAGTATATTAATTTATTGTTGGTTGTTGCTCTTTTACACCATTTAGAATCAGCTGATTGAAGTGATTTATATATTCATAAATAAATATTTAAAATTGTTGGCAAAGCTTTGCTACAGTCAAGAAAGTATATTGTTATTTTTTATCATATCCTTTCTCTTTGCACAAAATGTCCCTAGCCAACATCTCATATATGTAGCATAATTTTCTCACTGTGCATTCCATATTCATTCAATGAGAATTTTCAAATGCTAGTTTTCCCTGCATCATAAGTTGAACCCCCATGGATTGTCTACCTATCACCATTGACTTGATGCAAATTCCCAAACTCTTGATTCCTCACTAACTTTAAAATATATGTTATCATTTGTTTCCTTTTGCAGTTATAGACTAAACCCACATCCCCCAAAATTCTTCTTGTTGGAGGCATCTGTTATCCCTTTGGAGAAATTGCCTTCTATTTTCACTATCTCATGGCTGAAAATAGACAATTCAGCCTAACTATTCATTTAGCCTAGCTTGAGATAAAAGACATGTAATGCAATTTTGTTGTTATATTATTCTCATAGGATTTGCTACATGCAATACTTACAGAATTTGTTGGGATGTACTTCTAGACTTGTTAAAATGCTAGTTTCACTCTAGATACTGTCCTGGTCAGCAAACCATTCTAAAAGCAATATCTATCTTTTAATACATAGACGGGAGCAGTCAAATTACATTTCCAGAGATTACTGAGAGCTTTGCACATGCTGCAGAAGTGTTCCAACATAAAAACACCAAAAACACAATTCCATTGATTCTCAAATTAGTAAAAATAGAAATCTATTTTGAGACACAACAGGACTAGAGAAAGAGAAGCTAGGAGGATATCATGATAGAGAGCTTTGAAAGATATATTCCACTCCCCATCCCATACACACTTTAGGCAAATAACCAGCCTGTTTTCCAGCTTTAGAGAGCTGGAACAGATCCTATAAAGTCTTGAATTGGAAGTGGCTTGTGGATTTCAATGTGTGTAAAAGATTACTTTATGAAAATTCTGGCCAACTGAAAGTTCGATCAAAAGGAGATCAAAAGGACTGTACCTGCAAAACAATGGCTGGAGGCTGACCACTTTCTCAGTTAAAGGAAGAAAACAGAAATCTTGCAGAATGGTGTGATTTTGGAAAAGAAAAAAAGGTAAGAGGGTTCCATCTTGATGGGGATTTAAGCCTGTGATTCATTCCAAAGAGGAAGAATATTCTAGGACTCCATTCCGAAATTGCTTTTAGCTTTGAACTGGTAGTAATTTCAACAGAGCAGACAGACTGAATAACAGTCTTTCTCAGGCTAATTAAAAATACATATCAGCTCATGGGCTAAGGAGACCAATTCACTCCAGATTCCAGTTGAAAGTTACTCACCAAGTAACCAAACAAGGACCAAATAGAGTTTGGTAGTAGAGTTCAATAGGACAGATTAAAAAAAGAGGAAATGTTATGTTCTGAGAAGTCAGATAAATACATCATCTTACTTGCTTCTTAGGCAAGAAAATGTTGATAATATTTTTAAAAAGGGAATTTCAAAATTTTCAAAGAGGCAATAAATCAGAATGTCTTCAATGAGTGTCCAGGAGATGAAGGAGCCCTCCTTTGATGTTGGCTATAGGTAGATAGCAAAAGAGTTATTCTTCACCCATCTCCAATTTTCCTGGCAATCACCATGTGGGAAACAAGAGGAAAGATGACCAGATTTTTTTTTTTTCATCTTTCTCGAGGAGGGCAGGCAGAAGAATCCCTGCTTCTGGTTTCAAGTGTCTTCTCCTCACAGGTTTTGGCCCTAGGTAACCTAAACTAATTTTGGCAGCAACAGCTCTTCAGCAGAGGACTTTCAATAGCTCTTTGGTGGGCTTCTCTAACTCTTCTTCCTTCTGGGAGAAAAAGTGGGTCTTTTGGCTTTGACAGAGCTGGTATCCCCAAATTCTTCTGCTTTCCCTCATCTTTCTGTTTTTCCTGCTCCATGTAGATTAGCAAAAGTTGGGAAGTGTGGCTTTTCGGCAAGGGAAGGCCCCAAATTTTCCTGTTTCCAATAGGTAAATAATCCTGACACAAAGCAGCACTGGACAGGGGCCAGGGACATGCCTGTAGTAGCCTCCTCCATTACCTCAGAACTTCCTTTTTTGAGAAATAGCTAACTAAATGGTGGGATCATGTCTCAATGTCCAGAATAACCTTCATTTAAAAAGCAAATCTGATGCAAAATTTAATTCTAATTGAAAACCATACTTGGGTTATAATTTAATATAAGAAATTGTGCAACATCCACATTTATGTCTAAAATTATAGCCTAATTTTAATTCTAGCTTTTATATTTTAAAATAATATTTTGTATTTGATTATAATATTGTACTCTATTGCTAAATCAGTGGATATTGATATGTAAACATGTATGAAGTAGATTTTAATTCATTCTTTCCTTCCTTTATCTTTTTTAAGTATAAAGGTTATCCTGTTTATTTGTCTATGTTTTGTATTTTTTTTTAAACAATAGGTAAATGATCAGTGACAGTTGACTGATATTCCTAAAATGACAGCCTATCGAAGGAGATGTTTGCTTTATTTACAAATATTTAACATTTAACATAAAAATATGAAAGCATCTGCTTTACCTCACTTTATGTCTCACTCATCTTTCTGAGATTTCAGAAAAAGTACTGGAGGTAGGGAAATAGAAATGGATAAGATGGCAAATATCTCCATGGAAACCAGTCAGCAATATCAGAAAATTCATACTTTTGAATCATTTTTCCTCAGCTCCCTTGAAAATGTCAGCAGAAATCATGCCTTCTCATGGGATATTATGAATACGTCTATATGGTTTCAAAGACCAGTATATGTGAATACTGTAAAAATTGCTGAGGAAAATCCATTTCTTACAGAGCAGAAATATTTTTGTTTTTTTATATGCAAATCCTCTTTTCCATTACTGGAGAGATGGTACTGCTGAAGGGGAAAAAAAACAAAACAAAACCAGAAAAGCTGCTAGCCTCACTTGATTAAAGCCCAATGCCAGCTTCTTTTTCATTGTGGTTTTCACACCAGGAAGACACAATGGAACTTTGAAACAGGGGGAAAGGATTCTTTATTCCTTTCAAGGCAGCTTCAGCATAAGGCAATTTGCTCATAATTAGAGTGAGCAGGAAGATCTAGCAGCATGCAATCCAAAAGCTGTTTCTATGTAACAGACAGTTTCTGTCACTTTCATGAGAAGGCGGCAAAATGCTTTGATGGAATAAAGGACTGGAACAGGAGGAGGGCAAATAAATGAGATTCTGCTGTATTTTATCTTTGATGGGGTCACCAGCATCTAAGCAGAGAAGCAAAGGGAGGATCAGATAGATAAGGGTTGTCAAACTCATGTCATCACTTGGGTGTCACATGATGTATTGGGGCTTTCCCCCTCCTTTACTAAACCGGGCATGGGCATGGTCAGTGCGTGATGCATCTGGCCCGTGGACCAGGAGTTTGACAGCCCTGAGATAGATGAATTGTTGAATAGAAAAGAAGTCTTTGGCTGGCAAGAAGTCACATATTCCTTAAAGTTCTGCTTCTTACTGAACAGACAGTTGGTTTGTATGATCAAGAACACAAATATTTGCAATATGCCAAACAAAATAACAGAATAACAGAGTTGGAGGAACCTTGGAGGTCTTTTAGTCCAACCCCCTGCTGAAGCAGGAAACCCTATAACCTTTCTGACAAATGGTTATCCAATCTCTTCTTAAAAACCTCCAATGATGGAGCATCTACAACTTCTGATCTGTCAGGAAACTTCTGCTTAGTTCTAGGTTGATTGTCTCCTTGATTAGTTTCCATCCATTGCTTCTTGTTCTGCCTTCAGGTACTTTGGAGTATACGTTGACCCCCTGAGATATTGGAAGATTGCTATCATGTTACCCCTAATCCTTCTTTACACTGAACTAGATATACTCAATTCCTGCAACCGTTCTTCATAGGTTTTATCCACCAGATCCCTAGTCATCTTTGTTGTTCTCCTCTGCACTCTTTCGAGAGTCTCAACATTTTTTTATATCACTAAACAGAGAGAAACCTGGTTAGCACTTGGTTGGGAAAAATCCAAGGATGTGGTCTGCCCTGAGAGAGATCAAAATAAGACTCCAGAATGCAGCATTGGAAAACAGTGGTGGGATTCAAAATTTGTTACTACCGATTCTGTGGGCATGGCTTGCTGGGCATGGCCATGTGACTGGGTGGGTGTGGCTTTTTTTTTTTGCTTTGGGGAGCCTCTACGGGCGTTTTTGCTCCCAGAAGGCTTCTCTGGGGCTCAGAAAGAAAAAAAAAACAGAGCATGGGAGGGGCATGCAGCACCCCTCCATGCTCCGTTTTGGGGCCTTCCTGGCCTCAGAAGAGCCTCTGGGGGGCGTTTTTGCTCCCAGAAGGCTCCTCTGGGCCTCAGGAAGGCAAAAAACGGAGGAGGGACGACTAAGCTCCTCCCTCCATTTTTTTGCCTTCCTGGGCCTCAGCAAGAAATACCTAAGGGGCAAGCATCAGGTGGGCGGGGTGGGCGAGCATTGGGCGGGCAGGGCAAGTGAGCTAGCGGTGACCAGGCGACTGGGTCAGCGGCATGGCCAGCCAGAACTTACTATTGGTTTGGCGACCCACGCCAAATCCTTGCTACCAGTTCGCCCGATCTGGTGCGAACTGGATGAATACCACCACTGGTGAAAAATCATTTTTATGCTCTGAGAAAAAAATCCCCCCAAAACATGTTCCTGACATCATATGAAGTTCAGCTTGACTCAAAGGAGACTTTTCTTTTTATTTTCTTTTAAGAAATATGTCTGCTGGAAATACACATGTAGCAGTGTATTTTAAAATCATAATTAATTAAAACAATATCAAATTGCTAAGTAAACCACACATATTTGCACACACATATAGGTATGTACAGATAAAAACACAAGGACAAGAATTTTTCACAAGAACATAAGCATTTATTCCTTTTTTTCTGGAAGAAAAAATATTTGAAGAACATCTAGTTCAATACTGGTATGTCTGATATGTCTAACTTTTGCAACAAAAACAGCCATGGTAACATAGCTGATGCTACCAGTAGGAGGTTTTTCATTAGGTAAAAAAAGGTAAAGGAGTCCTTGTGGATTTTACTCCACTAATCATTGCTGACTATAGCAGAGGGTGCTCATCGCCATTTCAAGGCCATTGAGCCAGCGGTCTCCAAAGACATTTCCGTGGTCATCTGGCCAGCATGACATTATGGATGCTGTTAACTAGAGACTGGTGTTATTTGACTATATTTTGATTTTATATTTGTGAATTGCTTGGCTGTTTAGCCTTAATTACTGTAACATTTGCAGTCAATCTAATATGAATGGGGTGACAACATATTATTAATGCCAAATATCATTCTTATGCATGATCAATGCAATGACACTGAAAATTCATGCAAGTTTAGTATTTCTGTCAATGTTTTGGGATAAGATTATTAAAATGTGGTGATGTTAAAACACTTCAGCTGATTCTTGAGGAGAATCACTTGTGACATTCTTAGTGAGTGGATGGACTCTAACACTCTGGCACTATTCTTCACTATTGGCAGGCCAGACACCCAAACAGAACAGCTCTCTTCCTCCCTCTCCATCATCAGTCCAGTATGGAAAGTTTGATCTGTCTTCAAAATCTTAAATGATGTTTATGTTCAATTCCCCCCAAATAAAGAACATTGAAAGCATGAAACAAAAATCACAAAGCACAACAGCTTGAAAAGAACATGTTTGACATTTGCCATGGCTATCAACTGACAAAAATGTGACTAAAATGGATAGTTTGGAAAGCAGATGAGTAGAAGTGAGGTGCCGTACTGGAACCACAACTGAGAAGCAGTGATTTTACATGGGAAAACAACAGATAATCCCCATTGAAGCTGTCTCTTTCCAATGCATGATGTTTCCATTTTAATGGAGAGTTTAATGAACATGTTATAAAACAATAAGGACTATTCCAATTAGCTTGCAATAGCAAGAATAACACTATTTTGTTAGCTTTAAAGACTAACAAAAATTAATATGCAATAAGCTTCAGCCCATGTCTTCAGATAAAGGTACACTGACTCACTTTAATAAACTGAAGTGTTTTTAATTAATCATATTACATTACAAGTATAATGTATGACAAAATGAAGGTTCTCGTGTACATACTATTATATATCAACATAGCTCTATTCGTATCCAGTGTCCTAGCCCCTCTCACACAGGTACTATAAAGCATAGTCTGCAAAGTAATAACATTTTTTAAAAACATTGTCAGAAAAGATGTGATATTAACATTTTTAATACATACGTAGTAATAGATTTCTAGATTGTTTCTCCCCCTCTCATTTATACATGTGCATGACCAAACAGTTTGGAATTGAGTCAGTGAGGGGTAGAGGGACAAAGGCAAACAGGAGGAGGCCTGAGGCACCCCCTTGTATCTGCAAAATGAGTTTGTGTGGGAATGTTTGGCAGACCTCCTTGTTGCACTTTCATAATGGATCAATCGTTTGAGTGATGCACCTCTTGAGTCAGCTGGGAAGAGGTGCAATATTGAAAGATTTTGGTGTAGACTGAGGGTGCATTGTTGGCAGCACATGGGCTGGAAGAAAGTCGAGTAGCCATGAAAATATAACTATCCATGAGATTCAGTCCTGAGGAAAAGATTTTAGGTAGCCATTCCTGTAGGGGCTTACAGTTCTGAAACTTCTGGAGTTTCAGGTCAGCCAGGTTTGTAACTGAGGTGAGTTTCCAGAGTTGTGTGGCATAGTACAAGAAAGTAACAAAACTTTATCAGCAGATGTGTTCAGCACAAGCTTGCTCAACATCAAAGCTGCGTAACGCCAGTTCAAGCAGTCACATGGTAGAGAAAAAATGGTTCCCACATTCTCCCTTCCAGCCCCTAATAATAATACTAATAATGCTACTAATAAAACTTGCATAAGATAATATATAGTGCCAGTATGATTGGAAGTCCAAATCTTAAATTTCCCCATTCTTTCAATGTGGCAACTGAGCCTATGAACATTACTAATGCTTAGGATACCTGCTTTATAAACAGAAATGGATTTTCAGCTGCAAAAATCCAAATGGCTTTATTCAGGTTTGAGCAAAGAAAAGAGAATATGTAGCTCATAAAGCTCTGGGCATATGTCACAAACATCAATGAAGAAAACTGTGGCACACCGTTGCCAATATCCCCCCGCCCATATTCCCCATTCATACCAAAAAGAATAGTCATATTAACATTATGTTACTGGAGTGGTTCAATCATAATGCCTTAAGCCAACATTACTAAATTAATACAGTGTTCAGGATAACAGTATTCTCTGTGTGATGACATACCTACTGACCATCCTGAAAACCACTTAAATGGTCAACTGAGTTTGTTCAATAAACAATGAGAAATTAGCTGCACTTTGAAAAATTAACCAAAAGAATGCAAGTAGGTAGCTAAGGAACAGTAATGCAATGGCCAGTACTGAGAAAGCTTTCAGCGTGACTCCTCAGCTAAATATATTTGCCTATTTTATAGAGCCACGCAAAACCCCAAAGAGGTACTTAGCTTCAAAATTTAAATGAAACACTCTTACAAAGAGAAATGCTCCTCCACTTCTAAGTGCTACCATGCCACTTGGTTCAATGCGAAACACTTTCTGTGCTGGTATACCTTATGTGCAGAAATTAGTCTTTCTGAAGCTAAGTGGCTCTTCCTCAACACAGTGCCTCATCAAGATAATGGGTGCCCATCTCACACACGCTCCCATTCATCCTTCCATTCAAGAGCTTTATTTATCTATTTATTCCCTGCCCTTCTACTTAAGCTTTCATGCTATATCCCTTCTCCATACAGTTCTTACCCTTATCTTAACCTTCGGGGGAAAAAATATATGCTGTGTTCTTGTCCTGAGTTGTCTGAGCTTGTACCACTGAAGTCAGTGGAATTTGGCTTGGCATGATAAATCCAAGGATTATATTTCAAATTGAATGAACAATCATGCTTTATCAACCAGGGAGCAATAACCTGAAGTTTGCACTCATTATGTCAAGGTAAGCAGAGGGGAAAGTGCACAAATCAATCAAATATATATTTGCCAAAGCGAGAATATATGTATGTACACTCTATGTAACAAGGAGAGGTAAGGTTCATTTTCATTCATTATAAGATGGTCCCGATACTGTTATATGAACTTTAGCATATTATCAACTATGCTAGCAAAAAATTCCCTTTCCCGACCATAGCAATGCTTTCAATCAATCGTTATCCCAAGAGAAACAGCCCCCCAAAATAAGACTATAAACAAATATAGATATGCTAAGACCGAGAACAGTGATAATCAGTGCTGTATTCCTCACATAAACTCAGGACCTCACTTTATGATAAGAGCAGTTGCTTCTCTAAAGTTTGTTCTTATATATTTCACAACACACACAAACTATTCTCATTCATATGCATATGTGTGCGTATGAATGAGAAAGAATATTTATATAGTGATATATAGGCATGAGGGTTTGTTTCTTACACTGATTGTTACAATGGGTAAGCCTTATAGAGTATCTTCATAATCTAATTAAAGTTTGAAGTCCTTTATTTAATTGATTTCAGTGGTGGAACTGAATAATTATAAGACTTATTCTTAAATTTTCCACTGAGATCAATATAATGTTAAAGTGCTTGACTATCTGGGGCGTGGCCAATGAGTGCAATCTAGGAGGGAAAGGAGTGTGCTGAATTCCCACTCAAAAAAGAGCATTTTCAAGGCTCATGTCCCACCAATATATTTAGATTACACCTCACACAAATTGGTAGTGTAGAAATATACCAAGTTTCATGCATATATATTTTAGTTGCCTGCAAGGGGTGATAAGAATTGCATAGATTTTAGTGGAGTGAGATACAATGGCTATGGAACAGATTGCTAGTGCTTAAGAGGAATTGTATTAAACTGAGGAAGGATTCTAACTGAGCCTTTTCACTCTGCTATGCAAGTTTGACAGTAACTTACTAGCAGAAACAGTAGTAGTAATAGAAATACTGTATAGCCTGAAATACTTTGTTATGGGCACATATGTGCTGTGGTCTCAATATATAAACGTTCTTTGTGAACCAGTACGAGCAAAAAGTGCAAGGAACAGGCACTTCAGTACAAAAATCAGGGTGGCAGAATCATCTCTCTTTAGAGTACAAGCTCACATCACCCATGCATATCTTCATTGTGCTTTTGCTAAAATTGGAAGAAAGTTTGTTGCCTGAATTCATTTTCGTAATTACTGCTGTGTCAGGCTTGATGATCATAGAGATTTTATACACTGCCAGCGGATTGGATTCAGTCTCAAATAAAGATTCAGTTTAATATGCTTGTGCCCAATGGAATCACACCTGTAAAAGCCTCAGTAGGCTGATAATTGCAAAATCTGCAACCAGACCTTATTTGTCAAGATAGTCACAGGCACTGAGTAGAGTAGAAATAATTCATTACATACTGATCTTTTTCGCCATGTAAGAGATCACAGCCTCACAAAAGTAGTCCCTTGCCTAAATGAAAGAGGGTATCAGATCTATTTAGATTTCAGAACAAGATCCTTTTGAGCTTGAGCCCTTTATCTCATTACAAACTAAAAAAGTACTTTTAATAACATTAACTATAATTTTTATAATCAGTAGGTAAAGCATTATTGTGCTCTTCAGTTGCAATAGATAAGCACCAATATATTAATGGTGGATGCCCTCTAGTGTTCTTTTTTCTCACTTCAATTTATTACAGCCTTTATTATGGTTAAGAATATGACCATGCACATTTGTATAATAAATGAGCATGGACAATATTTTAAGGAAAAGATAATACTGAAAAACCCCTTGCTCCCACCTCCTCAATAATTCTAAATAGGATTTTTTTCATATGATCTAGGGTTAAAGATAGATGATTACTTCACCATATCACGTTCCACCACACAAATCAATAATCCCTTTTATTACCTTCTCCACCGGAAGATTTGCCAAATAATTATACTTTCAATTTTAATATGACAAAAAAGGAATACATCTATCTTTATGCTACTAAATCTTACATATGACAGCAGTGAAATAGAATTGATTGCAACCAAACCATTATTTTATTTTAGGAAACTCTTTTATCCACTTAATTAGCCATAATAATTGACAATCATTCACCTGATATCAACAGGTGTATAGGAATTTAATGATGCTGTCATACTTATGATTACATTTTGGAAGTAAAACAACACTGCATACAATTTCTCCAAATGCTAAGAACCTGGACTTTGAATGTAAGAAAAATGGACAATTCCTGAGCCCAGCTATGGAAACCCTTTTTGTAGCATAAAAAGTATGACTGAAAAGAAAAATATAAGATGACCCAATTTTTGACCGCACATTATATTAACTAATTATATATGAGCAGGAAGTAACTTTAAAATATTGCAATGTCAGAAAACATCTGAAAGATGCAGCTAAAGTTAAGCATCATTTATTTAAAAAGACTGAATTGTGTATGATTATTTTTTTTTATTGGAGGCAAGAAGAGATCATTTTAAAATGCTATTTGCATCATATTCTGATTTAGTTACAGCACAGCCTAAAATTTAAATTTAAATTTCTATCGTTTTTAGCAAGGAAGATTTTTAAAAAAGGATACATAAATGTTTTTCTATTCTTAGCACTCTGATACAGCATTGCAAACCTTCATTTTACTGTCCATTTAGACACAAAATCTTCTCTACATAGCCTAGAGATAATTGAATTTTGCGTTTCACTCATCCAGATCATGGTTGAGGCAAATTGGACTTCCTTAGTTTTTCCTTAGAAATGGTTCACTTCTTGGATGAGAAGTGAAATGTTTTCAAGGAGAAAAGTAAAGTCAAGTTGCCTTTTGGAAAACACCTTATGGGCAACCAGGGCGAATTGTTTCCTTAATGGTATGAACCATGGTCTACAAGGCTTTTCTCTTACTGCTTACACATAAGAGGCGCTTTCGGTCATAGTAATGCTTTCTGAACCACGAGAGTTGCCCCAATGCTTAAAACAATTTATACATAATCAAATGGTCAAAACATTTCACATTTGATATTTCATCATTTTATCAGTTTTATCAATTTCAGTATTTGTTATCACCCAATACATGACATTGGAGAAAGGGAACCGCTTAAGTCCAATATCATGTCATCTGCAAAGTTACTAATGAACAAGGGCAAATGTATGCGCTTCACTGTTATGCAGAAAGAAAAGAGTGCTTAGAATGAGAAGGCAGCGCATGAGCCTTCGGCAGTGGAAGTGACTAAAGGCAGAAATCCATCTGTTCAACTCCACGCCTTTTCCTCTCTGTGATGGATGCAATTAGTTGTTCACTTCCTGTTTCTTCTTCCCAGACTGAAGTTGGTAACCACCTTAGCAAAGGGGCATTTTTTTTTTTTTTTGCAATTAGATTGGACAAAGGATTGTTCCATTCCAAACCCCAATGTCTACTTCCCATCCCCGCTCTTCCTTTATCTCCTTATTTATTTATTTATTTATTAAAAGTTTTCTCATGCAAATCTTGCGCATTATTATAAAGACCTCAGCTATTTTTCCCTTTCTGACTGGACAAGTTTTCCTGAAAACAGCAGCTGATTTGCAAATCCTAGGAGATGGCATGGAGGGAGGCATGATGCCCTCTTCTTTTATACTCTATGTCAGGGGTGTCCAACCTTGGCAACTTTAAGACTTGTGGATTTCAACTCCCAGAGTTCCTCAGCCAGCTTTGCTGGCTGAGGAACTCTGGGAGTTGAAATCCACAAGTCTTAAAGTTGCCAAGGTTGGACACCCCTGCTCTATGTCAACATATTTTTTTAAAAAAAAGCTTAAAATCTTGCAAATAACGATAACATACTTATAAAAACTAAGGCAGGGTGATTACTGGAACAATGAATATCAAAAGACAAATTAAAATCAAACAAACAAAAATGATACTGGAAAAGATGCCGGTGTTGATATGTCCTGAGAGAGACTGTTTTAACCACATGCTACATTATGACTGAAAACATATTGTTTAAAAATAACGCAATATATCGTTATATAAATGAATAACTATCTACTAGCAGCAACGGTTCCAGAGAAATTTAGCACCAAAACTAACCGGAAGAAGATGGAGAAAATGGGAATGGAGTGAAGGAAAATGGATAGGTTCAGTGTAACTGACATCATTTTACTGTATTTAAAAAGAAAAAAAAAGCAAACTGGCATGAGTTTAGTCCCTCTGGAAACATGCTACCCTAGTAGATCCTGCAGCCAAAATTATATTTTTACTTTTGTGATCATCTAATACAGCTATAACTTTGCAACACTGCTTTATGTATAGGGTATGGCACGAACAGGTGTGGAGGCTTGTTTATCATAAACAATCCTGAATTATTAAGCTAAAAAAAGTTATTCAGAATGCATGTATTATTTTAGCTTCAAATCTCATAATCCACATTATCTATTAGACTATGCACTCTTTGAAGGAAGTTCACACTTCACAGGTATATGCACAATACTCTGTTTTTGTTTTAGCCACACAATGGAACGTTAAATGTTAGTAAAAGAAGGATATGTGAACCAGGAAAAGAACCTTGAGAATTGTTAAGCAATAAAGATGAATTTTGCATTGATATATCCTGCCACACAAAGACAGCAGGTATTTCTTTCACTTATTAAAAACAAACAAACAAACAAACAGAAAACACAGTCCGTTTATGATTATAAAGACCAAGTATAAATAACATAAAATTAGCATATGTGTATTTTTAAGCCCTGGAGTCTAAATCCTCTAAAAGGATTTGACTCATTGGCTATCTAGCTTCCACAGCAGCCTGGGTTTTCAGTAAAGAGTTTTAATCAATTTTCTTATCCCCACTATATAAAAATATAAATGCAAAAACACCCCCCCCCCATTTCGCTAATCTGAATTATGCTATTTTCACAGGAACATGCTATCAATATTGTAAGAAGATATATGAACTTGTTAGTAGAGTTTTCACAGGACATTTGTCTAACACCGGAACTGTCCACTGATGTGTCATGCTAAGAAAAAGTATTCTGGCTAGTTGACAATAGCATGAAAATTAACCAGATTACCAGAGGGATCCAATCTAACCTAGATGACCTTGAGAAGTTAGAAACAAATTCCAAGATGTGTGTGCACAGGGCTCAGAAATCCCAATGATGATAAGCAAAGGGCTAAAATGGCTCAATAGCTGACTAACAAAAGGAAAATACTAGAGAGGTAAAAAAAACAGACATACACATAAAGCATAGAGACGTAGGGTGACATTGGCCTGCCATGTCTAGCTTATAAATTGAGTCAGGGTGATAATGCAGACTATGGCCCCAGTACATGTTTCTGAAAAATGAAAGGTTGCCACCTACATTGCAGCTGCCACAGTTGAAGATGTCAGTACATAGTAAATGTTGCTGTGTTCCTCTTAGCTTCCATCATATCAGCTTACATTTTCAGTGAGAGTTTACATCATACATGTGCATCTGTGTATGTGTGTGTGTGTGTATGTATGTATGTGTGTGAGTGAGTGATGTGTAATATACCAAAGCCTAGAGTATTGATTAAAAAAAATAACCAGTTCTCTAAACAAGAGGCATTCCTTGCTAAATATCAGGATAAAATTCTGATCCATGGTCCATGCTTTGCAGCACAGGTTTCTGATCCAAGGTGGACATCCTGCTTAACATTTCTGCAGACAGTGCATAACTATTGCTAGATTTCTCCTCAAACCAACTGTCTAGTGCCCGTTTGGCTTCAAAGTTGGCAATAGGTGGTCCATTTACAGCAATTGTCAAAAGATCGCTGAGTTGTTCCAGAGTAAGTCGGGAACGATTGTTTTTGCGCACTCTCTGAAGAGCATTTCTTCCCTTTTCGCAGCATGCTGTGGAAGTGGGAAGGACTTTGAGGATCTGGATTATTTTATTTAAAAGAGGAAATCTCTGTCTGTATTTACAAATATGACTGATTAAATCTTTAAAGCCATTTTTGGTATAATAATCCACCTTGAGTTCTCGCCATTCCATGAGCAAACTCCCTCTGGTGTCTATGCCTTCTCTGCTGATTTCCGTGCAAAAAGATGGCACCACCTCCAGATGTTCAAATATTTGCATCATGTCTTCCCTGCCATAGCTCATAAGCTCTTCTGCACTTCTGGGCCAAGCTGCAAGATCAAAAACCTGGCACGCTTTCACAAATGCCCGACTGCGAGGTTCAAACCTTTGAGCCAGAATCACTTGGGTCTTCTGGCATATTTTTTCTCGAATTGACTGGAATTTGGCTTCAGCCACCCGTAGGTTTTTCACAGCAACACCATTAAAGCTTTCACGGAAGTTCTCCTCAAATTCCTGTAGATATTCTCCAGGAGAGTCTGCCAGTCTGCTAATTTCCTGGATGGCCTCCTCTATTTTATCATCTACTTGGGATATAAGGAGGTATTCACCTTGAAAAATGAAGGCAAGTCGTGAAAGGACTGCAATGACATCAAGCAAAAAATATATCAACTTAATGGACTGATAGTCCATAAGGAATTGCAAGAGAGCCAAGGCAATAGCAGAAGCATCTGCTCTTTGTGTTTGGCCACTGACATCTTTCAGATGGGCCACTACTTCCAGGTAGTCCTTGATGAGAGCATTGAGGACATTTTGTTCCCCAATGATCCATTTGATTGCTCGAATATCTCCCAAGAACTCAGTCTCTTCACAGAGAGTAGCAGCAGTGACCCTTAGCTCACACATCAGCCTGGGAGAGTAACGGTAAAAACTGAGTAACTGCTTCAGGTTGTTCTCTAGTTCCTCAAGGCAGGGTAGTTCTTTCCCACTAATTGCATCCAATATTTCCAAGTGTGGCTTGTGTACCATTAGAGGTAAGCAGAGCAACCAAGGCAGAGTTTTCCTGATTGTCATGTATATATTTGCTCTTAGACTGGCAGTAATGTTAGCACCATCTATCCCCAAACCAACACTTGGCTTTTCATCTTGCAGCCTCATTCCCAGAGATGAAAAAGCCCGATCTAATGCTTGAACATAACTATCTGTTGTAGAAAATCCCAGTTCTTGGAGAGAAAGGAATTCAGTGGCAGGAGGTCCGTCACTGCTGACATACTGCACATAAACTGCAACGGTGTCAGCAAGTAAATCATCACTCTGCCCATCTAAAATGATGCTGAGGAAAGGAGACTGCCTCACCCGTTCAATGAGATCTTCTCTAAGAGCTCTAGCAATATGATGAATTAAGATTTGACAGTCTCCCTCATTCATGTATTGATCCACCACTTTGAGTTCGCACTTTCTCAGTAGTTCTGCAAGAGGTCTAAAGTCACAATATGGCCGGCCTTCTATAGCTAAATGATAGGCTGTATTGAACAATAAAGTCATATTTCGACACATCTCTTCTGTCTTCTCTGGATGCATCCTGAGCCGGTAGAGCTGCAGGCACTTCTTGTGAAGATTACTCTGGCTATGAAGTTTTATAGTGTGGATCTTGAATTGCTTTGAGCCAATGATGAAGGCTGAAGTTCGAGAAGACTGTACTGTATACTGCCGACAGACATGACACCACATTTCATTCAATGTAGGAGAGTACCGCAGAAACCAGAACTTCTTTAGCCACTCTTGCTTGAAGCGCCGGATCCTTCTGGTGACAGCAGACATCTTGGAAGGCTCATCTGTGGCTGTTATTATGTCATTTGAAACAGATTCATCTGCTGAATCTACTTCCTGATCATCATCTTCCATTATGGTAGGAACGGACATGATGCTTTCTGAAGCTGCCAAACAAACAAACAAAAGAAGTATTACAGACTATTTAAGACAAAGTTCTAAAAAACAACATAAAATAGTAAGGTAATTGGACAACACGTCATCCATATCTACAGATGTCCCTTGTTTTCAACAAAAATGAACATGTTATTTGGGGTAAGGTTGATTTATAAATGTTTTGAAACCAGTACTTTTTTTTTAAAGTCCTAATTTCCTTAAGACTAAGCAATTGTAAAAAGTAACCTCAGCAGTACTCTAGCTACCATATTATAACAAGAACTATTGAGGTATCATGGAAGGAAATGAAAGAACAAACAAAAACATACACAAGTCAACAAAGTTAAGAGTAAGTTCCTACATAAAATGTAAGCTTTGTTTTATATGTTTCACATACATATGAACCAGTATATTTCACACAGCACATAGGGAACCAAACATACTTCCTAAATTGCATTCAAAATGACAGCCATGATTCTTTCTCCTGTAATGTATAAAGAATATAGCAAACCAATTCGCTGCAATGTTTTTATTGAAAATGAACATATTACAATAAAAAAGAAAGATGATTTATAATTACAAATAATAATACCCCAAATTGCTCAGAGAATTAAGTCTGTGCTTCATAAGATCCAACCATGAGACCTCAGAAATGTAACATCTCCTAGTATAATGTTTAAGGAGCACTTTTACTTTGGGTAACTTACCAGTGGGATATGAAAATGCTTGATACTCAGGTACCTGAGGAGGTAGTAGAGATGGCTCAGCTAACTTGCCAGATCTTAGCAGATTTAGCTCAGCCTGCAATTCTCGAATCTTTTTTTTCAGCCGTATGCAGTTGGGACACAAGGAAGTTGTTGGGAGTTCGAGAGCATCATCTTGATTTGACACCAGAGACAGATCAGTGGGGCTGTTCATTTTAAATGATAAAGGTTCTTCACATTCTTCTTCCAGCAAGCCAATTTCTTTGGATGTGGTAAAGTTAGAACCGTGAGGGACCTTCCACTCACCCTCATTTCTGTGTCTACTGTGATTAGAACTGTCTTGAACACTAGTCCCACACGTTTCTGAGACATCTTGAATTTGGAATCTCAAGGATTTTCGAGTGGAAGGGGTAGAATTCTTTGTGAACTTATGATCTTCTACCTTAGTTGATTCCAGAGAAGCCTCTAGGACATCTTTGAAGATGAGGTCTATTTTCTTTTTCTTGGTTTGGGATTGAGATATCCCTTCTTCAAAGCTACGTTTGTAGGAACTCTTCCCTGGTTTTGATGTAGTGAGCTCAAGAGGGTAGATCACATCTTCTTGACTTTCTATAATTCTTTCAGTCTTTTCTCTTAGAAATTTTCTGTCCCCTAAAAAAGAAATCAGGAGATGATTATTCATGGGAACACTACAACATTCCTGACACAAAAAATAAAGTAAAAAGGTAGGACAAACTTTTCACATGTTGCATAACCAATAAATACATTTACTGGAATAAATGCTTAGGCACCCTAAGGAGGGTAATATTGAAAATCAAACAATATCTAGGTAATATTCAGATGTTTGCTTCAATACACTTCAAATAATAGGTAGTTAATCTAAAGTAACAGGTAGCTAACCTGTAATTGAAATTAAAATAAAATATAGACGTTTTCAGCTTGCTGAAAATGTAGTGATAACTTTGACTTGGTAAAAGGCATCATGTCAATACTATGAAGTTTCCATGTTAAACCAGTAAACTTGATAGACCTTTCTATTGTATATTAGAATGACACGAGACATGAGAATACACAGGAATTACAATCTCATTTCCCATATCGCTATCACAGAACCAGGCCAGTCATATCCAAGACTGAGATCTATAGCTTGTAATACATTATTAAATGTGTGGACTTAGGCCAAAAGCAGAGATTTTAGCAGATTAGCAGTTATTTAGAAAAAATAGCCAAATATCCTTACCTGGAAATTCAGAAGATGATGGATTTGATTCTATCTTTCTTCTGTCTTGTAAATAATTCCAAGCATCAATACTTGGTTGTTTTCCAAACAAGGCACTGCTTAATGTTGTTGTATTACATTTAAGAAACACACTTGTGCTTATAGTATATTTACAGTATAGATGTGGTTCATCAAATCCTAGCACCATAGTCCTCAGCAACTGCAATAGTTTTATCTACTTGTGACACTAGAGGAAAACTGCTTTGCAATTATTGCAATTCCAGGTTTTGTGATGCTGCATTGGAACTTCTGACCAAACTGTTGTAAGCATATATCAATTTGCACAGGACTTATTTTGATTCAGAAATTAAAAAATCATACATATAATATGCAAGATTTCAGTCAATTCCATATCCTACCTAGTTTTCAGAGTGTGACACTGACTGGTGGGTTGGTTAGGATGTGACAAATGTTTTAAGTGACACCTTTCTATCTGAATATTTCTTTGAGGTTTGACAGAGTAATTCACATTAAAAAAATTCTATTCCATCTTAACCATGGATAATAATATTTGGAATTAAAAACTGTTGTGTCCGTAACAAACCAGTGACCTTAATATTACACTTGGTGCAAGTATGTAAGTTGCAGCATTTACATGATGAAATCATCTCACATACACTGTCATTTTGTTCCACTTGTAGATATCCACCAGGCAAACATAGAGTTTTTAAAAATAGCATGTTTCCAACACGGTAGATGTAAAAGTAGGCTTGAAAGCCCTGCTTTTAGGCTTAGGGAACATGTTAAGATTTCTAGCAGCCATGATGGCGGGGATGATGGCATGTAGCCTGAGGCTACAAAAACTAATTAATTTAAGGAAGTTGATGAAATTATGTTAATAAGCTCAGTTTGCCAGAATCACCTGTGAGTTTCTTCAAAGTAGCAAAGCTTATTAATGGGTTACTGTTTTCAAGATGATGTCAGGTAGAGCGCAGGATGGAGTGTGGAGAAATGGAAATATGAATATATTTGGAGGAGAAATGGAAATATGAATATATTTGGAGATTTGGATATAGTTTTGGTATGTATGAGGGAAGGATCAGTCTGGAAGATTGGCATACTTTTAAGGGCCCTGATACAGAAAGATTCACCAAGCTTCCAGAAGTAGCTGTTTGGTTTGTGGGTGGTTAGGAGACCTGGCAGATGAAAGGAGTAAGCAGATTTGGATTGAAGTCAAAAAGCATCAGGAGTAAGCAGATTTGGATTGAAGTCAAAAAGCATCAGTGATACCCATCAGGAGCCTTTCAATATTTTGTCTGGATCTGTCAGGATGGTAGTTGAATCCTTCCCCCCTCTAACAATGAATGATGTATACCTCATATGGTGGAGGCTGGGAGTTCATGATTTCCATGGTAATCATGAGTTTTCCTCAGGAAATCATGGAACTGACATGAATTAGTCCCTGTATTTACTTCAGAATCTCTATAATGTGATTTTGTTATAAAATTTTGTTAAAAATTACCACCAGCTTTTTGGCATGGTTAGATCACTTCCTGGTCCAGATGAGACTGATGGCTGTGTGATCACCACAGGGCTGAGCCCATGCAGATGATCTACCCCAAGTACCACATGGATCTGGTTTTCTAATGGATGCTTGGAATGTTCTTGACAATTTGATAGGTAAATCTGTCAAAGGCCTGATTTGCTGTTGGCAACATGCCCTTGAAAAAAATCACGAATCATCCTGAGCAACCTGTTTCTGTCAACCAATTGCAGATGACCTCTTGGCTTTCTTAGAGCCCCCAGAAATGTGACAAATTAGCACAATATTTTGTCAATAAAGTTTATCAGAGTTACTCTATACTGAGCAGAGCCTAGAGTATTGACTAAAACATAATGTTGCCATGTTTTGGGAGTTTCTTTTAGCTTGTGACTTCTGAGGAAGTACATTGGATGCTCTCTAAGAAATCCTCTGCTGCCATGTGAGCTAGATCCTTGCTTCTCCTGGATCCTTGGACTGCCACAGGCAGAATAATTACTTGGATCTCAGAGAAGTTGTTGAAGTCTCATTGCAGATAAGGACATTTCTAGTCACCTTAAAGGAAAATTACTATTTGTCCATTGGGATTCTCTGGTGGCTCCAGCAGTATTTCTGAGTTAGAAAGCACTATTCCTGAAGAAGTATATCCATAGTTTGGAGCAGAGGTGGTATTCAGCAGGTTCTGACCAGTTTTGGAGAACCGGTAGTGGAAATTTTGAGTAGTTCAGAGAACCGGCAAATTACCACCTGGCCCCATCCCCATCTATTATCTGCCTCCTGAGTCCCAACTGATCATCTGGGTCTTCTTTTATTGCCCTGCACAGGAGAATGGATCTGAAAAGCAAATTAGTGGGGTAGGGAGGGAATGGGATTTTGCAGTAACCTTCCCTTGGAGTAGTGAGGGAATGGAGATCCTTCCCCTGCCATGCCCACAGCACCACACCCACCAAGCCACACCACGCCCACCAAGCTACGCCTACAGAACTGATAGTAAAAAAAAAATTGGATCCCACCACTGGTTTGGAGGTCCTCTTGGATTTGTGCTCCTGCTAGAACAATAGGAGGAAGCTGTAGCCAAGAGGTCCTTTATCAGCTTCATTTGGGAGATCTCGGGCAACAGTACCTTACTATAGTGATTCATGCCTTCATCATCATTCACTTGAACTACTGCAAAATACTCTCTGTGGAGATTCCATTGAAGACAAATTAGAAACTTCTGTTGGCTGAAAACTCAGTGGCCCCCAACCTTTTGGGCAACAAGGACCACTGCCATGGCAAGGTTTTTCCATGGACTGGAGGGAACTTGGTTTCATGTACTGCCTGCATTCTGCAGATGGGGCTTTGCTTGTTTGTGTGGTCTGGTTTCTGGCATGCTGTGGACCGGTGTCGGTCCAAAGACCGGTGGTTGGGGACTCCTGTTCTAGCTAATTGGAATTCTAATTCTGCTAATAGTTCAGCTATTCCTGATGCTTGGTCGAAGTGATGGAATTTGATCCAATTATTTGTTTCATTTATTTTTACAATTTGGTCTGTCTGTTCATAGGGCTGTGTTAGATGATGCAACCACATTGTCAACCTTCAAGATTTTCTCCCTTTGCTTTGCATCTTTCGGCTGTCATAAGTAACGGGGGGGAGGAGGGGGGATATGGTTGTGGGAAGTGAGCTGGAGGTGTTACAAAACAGAACTGTATAAGCTGGGGGGAGATTCTTGCTTAGACTTCTATCCTATGCTATACGCAGCTGCAACTCTTTATCAAAATATGTCAAGGTCAACGGACAGAGGCTTCATCACCACCTGGAGATGCCCACATGATGATATACACAACTTTTAATTGCATAAGCCAATTGAACTATTGGGGGTGGGAACGTTGCCATCACTTTGTACATGTGATTTACGTGCCCATTTTCTCAGATTCAGAATTCTTGTGTTGCTACCACTTGATTTCCAGTAAAAGATATCTTTTCTCTAATTAATGGAGTCTACGTATTTCTTTCTTGGATTTTGAATGGAGCACCAGCTGACATTATTCTGAATCTGCACATTACCAGCCCCGCCAGACAATTAATAAATTTTCTTCCGAGGGGGTCTGAACACAATGTCAAACCCTGCCAGCGACCAAGAAGACCTGGGAACGACTGGAGGACAAGATTCCCTGCTGTTAGAAGTGGCAGGGGAAGCCGACTTGTTAGCAGAATTAAGTCTTGGTGAAAAACCAGCTGTAAAACCCAAATGGTCCCAGGGAGTCGGCTGGAAGGATCCTGAGGAAAAGCCTCCTCCAGGAGTGACCACTACCCATCGGCATGGAAGAGAAGAGTCATGGCAAGGGAAGGAAAGAAAGAATTTTTTACTAACTCAAGCCATGCATCTTCTAAATGAAGCTATCGGAGAACCTCAAACTGATCAAAGGTATGAGGGAGAGGAGGGGGAGGCAGCCCCAGCCAGAAGAATCAGAGCAGCCACGGCCATAAATCAACCTGGGCTGGTGCAACAGGCAGTAGCAGCCCAGGGCCCCCCGGCAGGGGGAGTAATTGCCAGAAGGCGTAGAACTCCAAAGGTGCCTCTGTTGGAAGTAAAATATGGGGGGGATCCCAAGGAGTTAGGATTCTTCCTGGCACAAGTCTGGAGCCATATGGAGGAATATGGAGAGGATTTTTCCTCAGAAGCAGCCAAAGTTAGATTTGTACAAGGGCTCTGGAGGGAACAGCTGCAAAGTAGATGGTGACTTTGCATAATGATAATGCCCCCCAGCTGATGAATTATGACCCGTTCATGACTGTGCTGTGGGCCAGGTTTGAAGACTCACTTGCTGAACGTAAGGCCAGAATTAGGATGAAGACCATAAATCAGGGGCAGAGATCAGTGGCCGACTAGACCCAGGAATTTAGAAAGCTGGTGTGTCATATTCAAGACTGGTCCCAGGGAGCGCTGATAGAAGCTTTTAAAGATGGGTTGAATGAAGATGTATATCAAAGCTGCATTGCCAGAAGATACCCCAGTGAGCTGCAGCTGTAGTACGGGCTGGCAGCGAAGTTAGAAATTGATCTGACCTGAAACAGACGCTGGGGGGGCCTTGGTTGGAGCAAGTCCTCCTCCACCAGCCCTCGAGAAGCCTTAAAACCTCAAAAGGGAGGAATGGCAGCAAAACCCAAGACCACTGCATGCTTCCAATGTGGGAAGGAATGTCACTGGGCTGCAGACTGCTGTGCCAAGTTAGAGACAAAGGGGGCACCAGGAGGAGGAAGAAAACCTGAAAAAACCCCAGCAAAGCCTCACAAAACAGTGCTTAAAGCAGAAGAGGTTGTAGAGATCGCCCCTCCGAAAGGAGAGGAGCTGGGAACTCCAACCTCTTCTGAAGAGAGTGAATCCGAATCGGAAGACGACTCACTGGTAAGTCCAAACAAGGGCCCTATGACCATTCCAGTGAGATTAAGGGTGCCCACATTGGGAGCCAAAGGGGAAATGTTGGCCTTGTTAAACTCTGGGTGCACAAGGTGCATAATCAGCTTGGAGGTAGTAGAGAAAATGGGCTTCCGGCTAAACACTTTAAAAACGCCCATAGCCTTTTGCCAACTGGATGGATCGGTAGCTGGGGACGGCCCTGCACATTTCATAACAGAACCAGTAGAAATGATGATGGGGAAGCATAGAGACACTTTGTGTTTTATTGTGGCTCCTGGGATGGAGTGCCCCCTAATACTGGGTTTGCCCTGGCTCCGGAAATGGAACCCCCACGTCGATTGGAGGAGGGGATCATTGCCCATACGTACTGACCAACCCCCAGAAGGGGAGGAGGGAATCTCAACTGAAACCCAAGAATCTCATTGAGCTGGCCTCCACTGGCACTGAGAATCTGAGGGGGGAGGAGAAAATTCCAGAGGAATATTGGGACTTAAAGGAGGTATTCAGTGAAAAGGCCTCAGATGAGCCCCCCCTCCCATCGCTCAACAGATTGCAGCATTGAAATTTTGCCAGGAGTGAAACTCCCAAAACCGAAACTGTACTCAATGACACCGCGGGAGCTAGAAGAGCTGCGGTCATTTATTGATAAAAATTTGGAACGTAGTTTCATCCAACCTGCTAGACCCCAAGTAGCAGCCCCAGTATAGTTCCGTGAGAAGAAAGATGGCTCTAGTCATTTATGTGTGGACTATAGAAACCTCAACGCTATTTTGGTGGAGAACGTGTACCCCCTCCCCTTGATGAAGGATATGTTGGCCCACTTGGCCAAAGGGAAATTTTTTTTATGAAACTCGACCTGAGAGAAGCATACTACCAAGTTCGAATTAAGGAAGGGGATGAATGGAAAATTGCTTTTAACTGCCCAATGGGCTGTTTCCAATTCAATGTTCTTCCATTTGGCCTACAGGAGGCCCCTGCGGTATTCATGCAAATGATCAATCAGGTGTTGCATGAACATTTATACAAAGGGGTGTTGGTTTATCTTGATGATATTCTTATCTACACGGAGACTTGTGATGAACATGTGAAACTAGTGCGGTCAGTTCTGGAAAAACTTCGAGCTGCTGAGCTGTACACAAAGTTGTCCAAGTGTGAATTTCACCAGGAAAAAAATTGACTATTTATCGCATATCACATGATGGCATAGAAATGGATCCAGGGAAAGTTCATGCCATTTTGGAATGGGCCCCTCCTCGTACCAGGAAACAACTTCAAAGTTTCTTGGGATTTGCTAATTTTTACCGTCAATTTATCCCTGCTTTTGTGAAGATTGCAATGACTATCACAAATCTCCTAAAAACCAAAGGGGAGGTGAAACCGAAGCCTAGTAAACCACCGGAGTGGTCCATGGAATGTCAAGCGCTTTTGAGAAGCTGAAACGACTGTTTGCTGCTGAACCAGTACTCAAGCACCCGGCCATGGACGCTCCTTTTGTAATCCAAGCCGATGCGAGTGACGTAGCAGTCGGGGCGGTGTTACTACAAGCAAACAAGATGGGGACTCTGCAACTGTGTGCATATACTTCCCGTAAACTAACTGAAACCGAAAGAAGATGGGCCATCTGGGAAAAAGAAGCTTTTGCAGTTCGCTGGGCTCTGTTAACCTGGACGCATTTCTTAGAAGTGGCAAAACACCCATTTGAGGTGTGGACGGATCATAAAAATTTGGAGGCTTTGAAAACACCTCAGAAGCTGTCTCCAAAGCAAATTCGTTGGGCGCAGTACTTTAAGCACTTTAATTTTTCATTGAAGTACATTCCAGGGGGAAAGAACTTCATGGTGGATGCTTTATCTAGATTACCTCAATATAATAGTGCTCACCAAGAAGTGGTACGGCCTATTGTCCCAACCAAACAGTTGGCAGCTTCAGTGGCTACCAGAACCCAGAAAAAGAAGGAAGTTGATTTATCAAATGATTTAACTGCACAATTAAAATAAGCTTTAAAACTTGATGATTGGTTCTTTGCTCACTCAAATAACTGTACGGTTAAAGATGGATTGGCATGGGTGGGGGCCAAATTATATGTGCCAGCAAAGCTGAGAAACCAAATATTACAGCAAGCTCATGACTCTAAAGCTGCTGGACATTTTGGATTTGTGAAGACCTTACACTTGGTTAAAAGGCAATGTTGGTGGCCTACCTTGAAAAAGGACATTTAGGCTTATGTGGCTAGCTATCCTATCTGCGCCTCAGCCAAATGGCCTCCTGGTAAACCAGCAGGCTTACTACAAAATGTGGCTAGACCAACTGCTCCATGGAAGGAAATCTCTATGGATTTTATAGTGGAATTACCTGAAAGTGGGGGGAATACAATTATTTGGGTAGTAACCGATTTGTTTTCCAAACAGGTACATTTCATACCTTGTCCGAAAATCCCATCTGCGAAAACCTACAGGTCACATGGGGTTCCTGAACACATAATCTCAGACAGGGGTGTCCAGTTTACCTCAAACTTTTGGAAGGAGTTCCTGAAGTTATTGGGCTCCACCCAGGGCTTAAGCTCCGCCCACCACCCACAAAACAATGGGGCTTGTGAGAGGACTAACTCGGTATTGGAACAGTATCTTCGATGTTTTATAAATTATCAGCAAGATGATTGGGCTGACCTATTGCCATTCGCTGAGGTGGCATATAACAATTCAGTACATAGTAGTACTGGGTTTACTCCATTTAAAGTGGCTTTGGGACAAGACTTTGTACCCATACCTGAGCTTCCACAGGAGAAACCTAACATTCAGTCATTAGATGAATGGATAACACAGCTCCAGCTTACCTGGCTGGTTACCCGTAAAGCATTAGATGACGCTCATCAAGTCCATAAAAAAATTGCAGATAAAAAGAGAAATCCACAAAAACCATATCAAGTTGGTGACAAGGTCTTTTTATCCACCAGATATTTGCAGACCACACAAAAGTCAAAAAAGCTTGGACTTAAGTATGTTGGACCTTTCTCAATTGAACGAATTGTGAACCTTGTGGCAGTCCAACTGAAATTACCTAAAACCCTCCAACAGATCCACCCTGTTTTCCATGTTAGTTTATTAAAACCTGAACATACCTCTGACTTGAGACCAACTCAGGTCGATCACCCCATGCCATTGCTAATTGAAGGTGAACAACATTTTGAAGTTAAAGAAATTTTGGATTCTTGAAAACAAAGGGGTCGACTCCAATATTTGATTGTTTGGAAACATTTTCCTCCTTCCCAGTCTGAATGGGTGAATGAGAAGGACGTTAGAGCTCCTAAGCTTATCAATGCATTTCGTACTAAATATCCTGATAAACCCTAGAAAATAGTATTATGATGTTACATGTATATTTTCTGTTACTTCCTATTTTTATCTTTTATGGGACTAACTCCTCCTTTGCAGGAGGGCCGAATGTCAGCCTTCAAGATTTTCTGTCTTTGCTTTGTAGTCATTATTATCTTGCTTGTTACTTATAATCAGTAGAGAAAAAAAATCATGCCTTTTCTATAGTCCCAAAGGTACTTTTTCAAAAGGGTTTTCCTTAAAGACTAATTTCTCATCCAAGAAACTTCAGTTCTGAACCGAATAAGCTTCTTGGATGAGAAGTAAAACATCTTCAAGAATTTTTCTTTTAGATTTAGATTAAAAATAACATGTCTTTCTGGCTTACCATGTGATATGTGGTTGACACTTTTCTTGATCATTCTCAAATTTCTGTAAAGACCAGATGTTATTGTATGCTACTAAAGCCCACTATCACTGTTAAGTACTTTTTGTAGCTGTTTTAGTTAACAATATTTTTTTTAAAAGGCTTTCCTTTAAAATATTTTAAATTAATAGGTATAACACATACTTTTGTTGTAAAAGGAACATATTTGAGAAATCTCATATGAAATCTTTTTCAAGGATTTTGACAAAGATGGGGATTTATCACTGAGAATGAAGTTAAGTGAATGATTAATTCAGAATTAGGGACAATATATATAAGAAGGCAGGATTACCAGACCTGGACGGCAAAAATCTGGAGGACGAGGATGGCAACAAAACTTTTTACTACAATTTGGTGGTAATCCTGGTTTTGCAACCCAGAATTGGGGTTCCTACAATAAGATATGGAGTTTGCATAATGTGGGTTCTATCCTACTATATCTCAAGTGGTATAGGAACCTTTCTCTATAGGTTCCATCCAAATCTTCTCTTGAACACCTGGTTTGTTTATTTGTTTATTTAAATTTAGCTGCTAGCCAACTCACAGTGACGTTGGATCGTTTTTATTCAAAAGAAAAAAGCAAAAACAATAAATGTATTTAGTTGCCAACTACAGTATAAATATTCAATGTGTTTTCCTGTACAGGAATTTTCCCTATCATGAATAGACTGCCATCAACTGGTTTAATCTATTTCCCTGCAGTAAAACAGAGACTTTCTCTTTTTTTTACGGTTTAATATCAGGTTTAATTTATATGATTTACATACAAGATCTTACTGTATATGATGCTCAGGGAATGTTTCCCTGTGTACAATTCAATTCAGCATACAAGGGGGAAAGAAAAGAGCTTTAACGTTGTAACTCATATAAAACCAGGAGAGCAAATCATGTTTAACCACAAAATATAACTTAACATTTCTACCTAATAGAACCTGTCCTAGAGTAATTCCTTTCATCTCTTTCTCACAGCAAAATATTAAACTCTGAATCTAGGGAAATTTTCTCTTTACATAAATATATATCACCAACTAACTTCAACAACTAACTTCTTATAGCCAAGTGCCAATTATCAAATGTGTCTACTCAGAATTTTCCTTTCCTAGCAAGGCGACAGAATTTTAATTTGATAGAAGTCTTCATCCAGTTACAATATCAACAATATTTATCACACAAAAGTATTTTTGTAATGATGTACAAAGAGTATGTATGATAGATTACTGGGTATGTATAAGTGTTTAGATCTCATTGATCAAGTTCATCTCTAAATTTTCAGTTTCTGGGTTTTCTCTGACACTGATTCCAGGATTAGGCAAAAGAGAAGATTCAAAATCCACTTCCACATTTAAGATACACAAACTATTTTAAGCATTATTAGCCACATTCCCATCTCAAACTTCCAATTCCAGGTGAACAATATTCATAAAGTCCTGCTTGAATAAATATGTTATCCAATACTGCCAGAATGAGAGTCTGCAAGGGTGGTTTCTTCCCTGAGATTTCAGGAGATGGTAGGACAGAGCAATGGTGGGATTAAAATAATTTAACAACTGGTTCTCTGCTCTAATGAATTCTTCCAACAACCAGTTTACCAAACTGCTCAGAAAGCTAACAACCGGTTCTCCAGAACTGGTGCAAGCTAGCTGAATTCCACCACTGGGACAGAGCTAGCTGCATCATTCTTAAGGCAGGGAGAGTACTATTTTTTTTCCAGCATATTTATTATGATTTATTTAGGCTCTAGGGGAGTCTAGAAGGCTGTGTATGGGTATATGGGTGTTTATGTGTAGTGCATGTTTTAAAAGGAAAAATTACAAAGTTGAACATCAACAATTTGTGCCAAATCTCAGCAGTATGATCCTTGGTAATTCCATATGGGGAATACACAATAGATCTGAAGAGGTCAGCTGCATTTCTCAGACCATTACTACAACTATCCTAACAATAAGAGATGTCTTTTTAAACAACATCTTCAATTGTCTAATTATTACACTATATTATACAGAATTTGCTTCCACTGACCTGGTTATGTTTTCATAAACAAATTCAAGAACAGCTAGCCATGACTTTTAATTGTTTTACAATCTTAATCCTGAACTGGAGAGAAGCAGAAGAAGGAACTTTCCTTCCAGCAAATTTTCTGCATCTGGCTTTTTTCTGTTTAAGGATTTGCTTATAATATATACATGCATGCATGCATGCATGCACACCCACCCACACCCACATATGTGAATAAAACAGAGAGTAAATATCCCTTTGAAAATATAATTTCTTTTACCAAGTCAAAGCATACAACAAAAATACTAGATATTCTTGTTATTAGAAAAGTGAAATAGACTGTATTTCTTAAGTCATGATCAACTGTAGTTTTGCTGCAAATATAAACATTACAACTTTGAATAGATGATTCAAATATTCACATATTTTTAAAAATCAGTTTATCTGCAGGACTGGCCATGGTATGTGTTTAATGGCTGCTCTTTTATTTAAAGAGGTGCACTTGGAATTCATTAGAAGTTCCGACTCTTGATATAACACTAGGTTACAGATTGAAAGTAAAGCTCTTCCATTGCAAAATAATAAATTCATCCAAAGAAGTTCCACAGACCATTAGATATTCATATGCAATAATAAACACTGTGATAATAAAACACTTTTGAAAAGATAGTTCAAATATATTATTTATTACTAGCTGAAGCCATTTTGGGAGTATCTTCAGGGCTGCTACAGCAAGGCCAGGTGGAGCTGTGGGATTGTAAGGTGGGGTGGAGATAGCTGGGGGAATGCGTAGCCAAATAACATTATTTCTTGTGGAAGCAAGGACGTTCTACCAGGTGTTGGAAGGGCATGGACCAAAGCCAGCTGGAGTTGGAACTATGACTTGATTGGATCATTTGATGGACATATGAACTGGAGGGCAGGGACTTTGAACTTTGATTTGGGTGAGAAAAACCCTGGATCCCTCAGAGTCGGATTTTCACCAGCTCTGCCAATATGATATCCCAAATAAAATTATTATTTGAGAAAATTCTAGGCCTCAGAGTTTTGATTACTTTGAGGTTATTACTTGGAACCCTGACACTAGCATTACCTCAAAGTAATGTGTGAACTATGTTTGTAAAATATGGATAAAGCATTAAACAGGCAGAATTTCTCCAGAAATCAAGTGTCTGATCTTTCCACTAATCTAATCCAAAATGGCTGTAGAAGGCACTAACTAGTAATTAGAGGAGAGAAAATATGACCATAGTAGATTCATACTGAAGCTTCATACTTGGGTCCAGCCTACTATAGTATGGTAGACACCTGCTTCTTTGGATTTGGTGCTTAGTGCCTATTCGTGTTGCTATGAACAGTGCCTCAATGATATCTTTTAATCCAACTGATTTCCAGGCACTGGTAGGATTTCCCAATGTCTGTCACCTCAGTTATCTGTCACTGTTACATCCCATGTCTTCCTATGGCACTGTTTGATCTTCGTCCCATGTCCGCTGCTTCTTTAGACATTCTCTCAGCACCACATCTTTGAGTGCCATCTTACTGATATACTCCTGGATGTTCTGGGTTTCATCAAGGGCAGTGGTTTTGACAATCACCAGACACCACCGGACCTCTTTTTGACTGGTGTACAATCTCTGGGAATTTGGGGTGGAAACCTCCATACATTGTGAAGAACTTCTGGGTCTTCACATCAGCAGCTTCCCTGTCCTGCTTTGACCAGCAGGATATGTTAAGACTGGCAGGAAATACATGTTAATGGCATGGATTTTGTTCTTCCCGCTGAGCTGACTTATCTTTGGTGGTACTTGATGTTGCTGTCTTCCTTGCCTCCCCACTGTGGTTCCCATGTGACTGTGGGATCTGTATTGATATGTAGCCCACTGGTAGTTCTACCTCATCAGTCTTAACTACTTTCTCACCTTTGTCTATGATCTTCACCAAATTTCTGCAGTCTGAATGACATCCTAATGTCTTCACTGTAGATTTGTGTCAAGTAGATCAGCAAGTTCGTTCTTAGCATAAAAGTCGATTTTATCCATTTAGAGGAGATAGCTGGTGGTAGTTCAACTCTTGAACTTGTACCCATATCCAGTTCTTGTGAATATCTGGCTGAGGAAGTTAAAGTCTTTGCAGAACAGCAGAGGGAACAGTGCACCACTTGATGGCCACTTGTGTGAGCTGCCTTGAGTTGACTTCCAGTGCTATCTTCCAATGTCCCATTGAGTTCTTGAGGAAGGTCCTTAGTATCCTGATCACTTTGTATAGTGCAGGTATTCAGAGATCTATGTGAGTGGCACTGAGTCGTAGGTTTTCCTGCAGTCAATCCAGGCTGTCAGATTGGTCTGTCTAGACCTTGAATCTTGAGTGACTGATCTATCTATGAGCAAAAGATATTTTGAGCTTTTGTTGTTCCCAATGATCTTCTGAATTGTATTCATGTATTGCTCCAGAAATACACACACACACATACCCACAGGTCAGGAAATAAGGAAACACAGTTTGGATAGCTACCACTTTGAATACTGAGCACCTGGAGTGTGTGGTATGCTAATCTTTAAACTTGTCATTTTTTTTTTTACCTCTTGTCATTTTTCACTCCAATTTGATATCAGATTTTAAAATCAAAATGCTTAGAAATGTAAGAGAATTACTTTTAACTTTAACCAAGAATGCGGCTACTCAAAAATAAAAATAAAAGCAATAATCTTTTCATAATTATGACCATTTCTACAGTTCTGTAATTAAGAAAGCATGTATTTATACAAACCTACTTGCACACATTGAGCACCACCCAATTATCAGCATCTCTCTCAGCACTTGCCAAGAATTAGTCTTAAAGCATATAGGCCAGTCCAATTAGCAGAAAGAAAATTGTTGGATACTACATGAAAAACAGTATTTTTTTTCATCCAGGATCTACCTCTTCCATTTTTGCTTTAAGTTTTAGGACAACATATAGCTCCATGCAAAATACATTACATAAATAAATTGCCCACAATAGTGTTGAAAAAAATAACAGGGAAAATAATTTCATTTGGATCTTCTCCTTCCTTTCTTCAACCATCAACTTTAATCAATTATGTGAAGTTCCCTTTTAAAGTACTTTTGTAAGTGGACCTTTACACTAAGAAGGAAGCAAAACCCATAATGGTGCATGCACACTATCCTGAGAGATCACGGTATCTTTGTCCTAATGTCTGGATATATTTGGAAAGTTCCTGATTAATTCTGGATGTTTTGATCTCTGTCAGTGGAGAAATCATTCATTCTCCAGCACTCATCAGTATTTGGTATATAAAGCTGGTCAGATATATTTGGTGAATATTAATGGCTGCAGATCATTGTCAGATTTAAGCATCATGACTGCCATTGTGTTTGCCAGGAAGATACAAGTATTTTGCAAATTGAAAAGGACATTATCACAGCCACTGTATCTGCCCTAGCCGAAAATACCCCCCAAACCAAAAATATCTCTTTCAAAACAATGCTGCTTACTTTTCACTATATATTAGATGAAATCCCCCCATATCCCTTATATACTTTATTTGATGGATCCATTTCAACTGTATTATCTGTTTATTTCAACCTATTATTTTACACTGATGATTTTTTATTTGTGGACTTCTTTTCATATATGATTTTGCAAGAACTGCCTGATAACTGGGTGAAAAATAAAGACACAAACAAATAGTGTAAGGAAAGAAAGTGGGGGGGGGGGGGAAATCTCACCTCTTGTGAGGTTTCGGTTGATGGTCTCCTGAGACATACTGTGCAGCCGCTTCATGTAATCTTCACTATACCAGACCCTCAGCCTCTCCCCTGGCCGGATGTCCCGACAAGTCCGGAAAAAAATCCTCTCGCTGTGCTGAAATGCCATTAGGTTTTGCTCTCTCTCCTCTCGAGATATGGCCACATACCTAGGGACAAGGATGAGGCAGGTTTTGACTTATAAACAGGCTGAGTAGAACATTAAAGCACAATTGTAGCGGGAGTGACCTTCAAAGACAGCCACAGAAACAGAAGCATTGGATGGCATGAATAATGAGATGTGAAGAAACAGAACTGTAAGAAAATAATAGGCACCTTAAGGAATATTAAATAACTTCCTGAGATTAATATAGGCCCTATGTTTCCTGTTCAGGAAAATATCGAATTGCTAAACATTACTACTTTCCAAATTTCTCTGTCTATTATTATTACCAATTAAAGATTGTTAAAATAAGAGTATGTTTCAGGATTTGTAAGACAATCCCGGTTCCGATTTAACTAAAATTAGTTACGGTTGTTGCAGACTTGATTTTACATCTGTGTTGTAGAACCAGCAAGTTAGAATTAGAAGAACTGCAGCTGTATAATATTCAATGAGAATAAGAATAGCCCATTTTAATAGCAAAAAAATAATTAATCCATATCAGCAACATGACCTTTTACATCCAATATATTAGTTACATAATGACAAATATTTTAATATGTTCATCAAACCCATAATATTAGAGAATTTATTTTGTAATCCAATGCAGTATTGAAAATGCGTAATTAGATGATACTGATTCCCATTTAAGACCAGACATACTATAGAAATATTTGCACAACTATCTGTACGAAATCACCTAATACAAATCTATTGTTTACTTCTTCAGTACATTATATGATTTATTATATAACATATGTACAGCTCACACATTTCAGTATATTTCCACTATATTTTTATTGATATTGACACCTAGTGACCATTGAAATACTAATTACTAAGTTCCACAGATGGGTCTTTACAAATTTAGAGATATTGTACTACAAAATAAGCAAATAATAGACTCACTCCTAATTTAGATTCACTCCTAATAATAGACTCACTCCTAATCATCATAGATTGCTAGGTGACAGCAAAAACAGATGCCAGGAAGATGGCTTTCACTCCAGCTAGTATAAAGTCTATTTTCAGATGGTCCAAGTTTTTGTGGCTTTTTACTATTAAAAATAAAATTCTTATGCAGATTGGCGGATACTCAGGAATGTCTTCAAGAAATCAAACTATTCTTTCACCCAAATACTTTGTGCTTCCTTTTACTTCACTACCAGCTGATTGAAAATGTTCCAAAACTTTTAAGAAATAAAATCACGGTACATTATAGTTCATAGTTTGAATTAATGATTTTGTAATAGTTCTTTTTTTAAAGCTTCATCAATCCTTCCTTTACCCAAGAATGGTACTGTATTGGACTTACCATGAGGTATCCTTCCAGTCACCAATAATGGACCCAATATAATAATGACTTTACATCTCCACATCTTCCTCTATTTTGGAACAATCCCTTCAAGCAGAGGAACTGACTTTACTTACTATATTACCAGGGACAACCATACTGGACTTAATTCTTACAAACAGAGAAGAAGTGATAGAGGGAGTTGAAACTGCAGGAACCTTGGGTGAGAGTGACCACATCATACTAGAATTCAACATAACACAAACACAAGCAATAGAACATAATGACACCAGGGTCTTGCATTTTAAAAGAGCTGATTTCAATAAACTCAAAGAGAACTTGGGAAAGATTCCCTGGATCAAAATCCTAAAGCGGAAAACAACTCAAGAATCTTGGGAAACTCTAAAAAGTATGATCATAGAAGCCCAGACCAGCACAATACCACTGAGAAAGAAAAACAAGAAATCCAAGAAGAAACCAGCATGGCTGCACAAAGATCTCTCTGGCAAATTGAAAGAAAAAAGGGACAAGTACAAAAAATGGAAAGAAGGACATACAACTAAGGCAGAATATCAGCAGATAGCCAGAATCTGCAAAGACGAAGTCAGGATAGCAAAGGCTCAGAACGAACAAAGACTTGCAACAAAAGTCAAAGATAATAAAAAAAGTTTCTCCCAACATATAAATAACAAGAAAAAAATCAAGGAAACAGTTGGTCCACTAAAGAGAGAAGATGGCAAGGAAGTAACAGGCAACAGAGAGAAAGCAGAACTGCTTAACTCATTCTTTGCATCCATCTTCACACAAAAAGAAATTATAGCTCAACCCACCAAAACATAACTGTAAAAGACAGACCAGAAATAAAAGTTAAAATAAGCAAAAAAAAATAGTAAGAGAACACCTGTCTGATCTTGATGAAAACAAATCACCGGGCCTTATGGATTACATCCCAGAGTTTTAAAGGAGCTGGCAGAGGTCATCTCAGAACCACTGCACCATATCTTTCAAAAATATAGCACCGGGGAACTACCAGAAGACTGGAAAAGAGCTAATGTGGTTCCCATCTTCAAAAAAGGAAGAAAAAAACAGACCCAGAAAACTATAGACCAATCAGCCTAACATCAATATCCAGGAAGATACTGGAAAAGATAATAAAAAAACAGATCTGCCAACATCTAGAAACAAGTAAAGTAATAACTAGCAGTCAGCATGGGTTTGTTAAAAACAGATCATGCCAAACCAATCTTATTTCATTCTTCAAAACAGTGACTAAATTAGTAGACCAGCAAAATACTGTGGACATAATATATTTAGATTTCAGCAAGGCATTCAACAAAGTAGACCACAACCTACTTCTTAGTAAGCTAGAAAAATGTGGAATAGACAGCACCACCACTAGATGGACTCGCAACTGGCTGGCAAACCATACTCAACGAGTAGTCCTTAATGGGTCTAAGTCTACATGGAGAGAAGTAAGCAGTGGGGTGCCACAAGGTTCCATCTTAGGCCCAGTACTCTTCAATATCTTCATTAACGACTTAGATGAGGGAATAGAAGGGGAACTTACCAAATTTGCAGATGATACTAAGCTGGCAGGAATAGCTAACACCTAAGAAGATAGGCTCAAGATTCAGATGGATCTTGACAGACTAGAACATTGGGCTATATCTAATAAAATGAAATTCAATGTAGAGAAAAGTAAAGTCCTACACTTAGGCAAGAAAAGCCAAAAGTACAAATATAGACTGGGTGAAACCAGGCTCAATAGCAGTAACTGTGAGAGGGATCTTGGAGTCTTAGTGGACAACCAGCTAAATATGAGCCAGCAGTGTGCAGCAGCAGCCAAAAAAGCTAATGCAATCCTAAATTGTATTAACAGAGGGATACTATCAAGATCAAAGGAAGTACTATTACCACTCTATAAAGCCTTAGTAAGACCACACTTAGAGTACTGCATCCGGTTTTGGTCACCACATTATAAAAAAGATGTTGAGACTCTAGAAAAAGTACAGAGAAAAGCAACCAGGTTGATTAGGGGACTGGAGGCTAAAACATTCAACAAACAGTTGCAGGATCTGGGCTTGGCTAGTCTAGTAAAGAGAAGGACCAGGGGAGACATGATAGCGGTCTTCCAATATTTGAGGGGCTGCCACAGGAAGGAAGGGGTCAAGCTATTTTCTAAAGCACCTGTAGGCCAGACAAGGAATAATGGATGGAAACTGAACAAGGAGAGATTTAACCTGGAAATAAGGAGAAACTTTCTGACAGTGAGAACAATTAACCAATGGAACAGCTTGCCCTCAGAAGTTGTGGGAGCGCCATCAGTTGAGACTTTCAAGAAGAGATTGGACTGCCATTTGTCAGAAATGGTGTAAGGTCTCCCGCTTGGGCGGGGAGTTGGACGAGATGACCTACAACATCCCTTCCAACTCTATTTGTTAAATCAGTTAAATACTCTTGGACAAAAAAAACCCCACTTTCTTTTCTGGCCAATATGCTTCTGGAGTTGCACTAATCAGCCCCAGAATGTGCAGATCAGGGCATTTGATTCAGGAGAAAAGCACTATGTTCCATTGCTGAAATGCCTCATTTTGGCTATTCCTATTTGTACTTGCAATCAACAAACTGAAACTACTGATAGTAGAATAGAAACAACAAAAATTTACATAAAGAGATGCATAGCTAAATAGCCTAAATATATCTGGTAAATAAGATACTAACTTCTTCTCCAATTCTATCATCTGGTTGACCAGGAAGTTATCATGTGGGACATTCAAGCATCTTGGCCATTGGAATGATGCGACTCATACAAAAATGTATGCCCTACAGTGTTGGCTTGGTAAACTTTCTGCAGAGTTGTATAATCAAAGACAGGGACATCTATGTTGTAATTCCAGATTAAAGTGGAAAAGTTGGTCCAAATAACTGCATTACTATGTCAGAGACAATTCTGCTTCCAAGGCAATTAGTACTGCTTCCTTTCAAAATTGAACAGACCATGATCCTTTGGAAAATCTATTTGCTTTCTGTTGAATATATTAAAGTTGTATTTCCTAGTTGAATGGTTAAGAGTGAAGAAGGCAACTGTTGAGGTGTTCTCCATTAGGAGAATGGGCGCACTCAGGGAAATGTAGTGAGAGTGGTGAGGAATAACACACAACCAGCATACAGATACACTGAGTAGTAAAATGTAGGTTTTACTTCCAGTAAACGGGTAAACAAAGTCCAACAAACAGTCCAAATCATACACGGTTAAAGCAAATAGTATTCAATACAATCAGACCAGGGATAATCCAAAAACGAAGTCCAGTATCATAAACAAAGTTCAGTAAACGGAATTTGCTAACAGTTTGCAAGACTCACAGCAATCCAAGCAGAGCGACGATCAGGCAAAAGGCAATAGGAAAAATGCAAGAAGAGAGCAAACCAGGTTTCTGGCTCCATCTTATGGCCATCGGAGGAACTTCAGCCAATCACAATTACAGCACTCTCTTAAAGATACAACAGTATTAAATAACTATCATGGTTTATATATTGCCAACCCAACTGTTAAGTGACTATCATTCCTAACAGAAACCCTCTTTCCTTCATTCCCCACTTTACAGGATATAAATGGGTTCTCTGACAAAATTCTAATTCAGTTTAAGTAAAATCTAAGTGTGCCGAATATGTCCAGCTGTGCCTAGTATACTCCCTGCATGTGATTAGTATGGGTAAAAGTATGGTCAAATGTTTTGTAGTGATCTCTGAAAAAGTGTAATTTGTCTTACAGATAAAGCAGAAATCTATTTGTAAGACATTCTGCCTTAGTGGAAAATACACAAGTGTTTCCTTAATGACACTTAATATAGAAGCATTAATAAATAATTCTCCATGTAACTGGACCCTGTCTATTAAGATTCATGTGGTACACATTAGTGCCTGAAGAATCCATTTTAAATGGAAAGTGTCACATAGAAAGAATGGACCTTCTGGAACATTCTACTCTTTAAAAAGTGAAGTACTATCGCTAAGGGGCTGAAAAAGAAACAGTGTGATTGCCTGTCTTCATAATATTAACTAGCAGTCCCTTGTTTAACTTAGATTAAAGGAAAACTTAAACCTGCCTTTACTCCATGCCTTTGCATACACCTAGAAGCCCTGCTGGTTCGTCTAGGTTTCTTTTTTATTTTCTTTTTGTGGAAACTGCATACCTAAAGAATAAAAAGCTAGAATAAACAGACCACTACTCTGGAGCTGTTCCCACTCAATTTCCTTATGTAGAGCCGAAGCTAGTCAAGATCTAGTGTAAAAGTGGTCACTAGGATAGGACACCATGGGCACTCGGTGTTCAATTCTACCAGACTAAAAAAAAAACAACCTTTAAGGATAGATATGTAAGGTTCATTTTCCAGTCTTAACTCTTCTCAGGAATTATGTAGATGGAGAAGACCCTTAAGGCACACTTTTCTGAGGGCACACCCTGTGTGGCAATGGTCTCTAAAAGATATTTATTCGCTTGAAGCACCCTGAAATACTTTACCTTGTTCTTAAGTTATGAGGATGGGTAGTTGCCTCTTGACTTTATGTTTCAGGAAATTCCAAATTACATCCCAAATGAATTTTCTCTAACGCTCACCTGCCTAGTGGAGCTGAATTCCCAACTGTACCCATTTTTTTTGCCATTTAGTTTTACTAAAGATCATTTAACCTGAGAAGATATGCCTCATAGATTGGTGGGAAAAGAGTCACTGTGATATGAATTAGACTTCTCCTGAAAGCAAAAAGAAGTCCAATCTTAACTATAAGTTGGATGCACAGACTTATGTCCTGTTCTGATCGCGTGCATTTAGAAGCCATGGGCCCAGACTTATTTTTTTCCCTTGCTATTAATCAGGATGGATACAAGAGATATTCATCATTCTTCCAGGAAAGGCTTGGATAATAAACTGGTTTTGGATTAACAAACTCCTTCAAGTGTTTGAACCAAACATCCTGTGAGCCAAAGTTCTTGGCAGATTGATGTGTACAAATGCTACAACCCTAGTACAGAATTGAAGGCATTCCAACAAAGAATTGGAACTCATGAACCCCTGGCAAGTTCTTTCATTTGTCTTGTGTCAACTGAGATATTAGGGAGAAAGCAGCAGGTCCAAACTGAGATTCTGATCGTAATTGAATTTTGCTGTACACTGGAGCGCTAGTGCAATTACCTTCTGTACATATATTTGCTCCCTAATTTTCTGCTAGTGTGGATCCGTTTCAGATACTTTCCTTGTTTCTGTACAATATTGACTTAGGTATTAGGCTGGGATCATATGGATAAGAAAAGAGCAAGTACAGCTTTTAGTAATCAATGACAGTGTTTTATTTTTTTGTTTCAATCAAGAAATGGGAAATTCTGCATCTGATTAGCTCTACAAACTTTTCATTGCCCAAATTAGAGAAAAAATTAGGAAAAGCATTGTTTATCTGGTGAACTTCTGAGGCCTCTTGGATTAAGATTTGTCTATTTTCTAGAGCCGGGTAAAATACTAACTTAATGAAATTGCAATGTCATGGTGTGAATGGAGCCATCTTTTATCCAGATAATTTGCATTCTTTTTTTCCATTCAATGACTGGGTATCTCCAATTTGGAACCCACTCCAGGTTCAATGCATTGGTGATGCTGCACCTGCAGCATTGTTCCCTTTTATCTATTACATGCCCAGCGCAGTTGCCGCTGGAGGTTCTGTTCTCCCTTCTAGTTTTTCTACATGACATCCCGGAGGTGATAGTCCACCATCTTTCTCCTATCACTGTGGAGTTATGATGAAGAGAATAATGAGGAGAATTATGCTTTATTTCTAAAGGTGGAGAAATTCTTTTGCCCATGATGGTAAGCAGTCAGCCATTTTTTTGTAGGGAACGCGTGCTAGAAATAATCCTGCTTCCTAATTTATTGGCCAGGATTTGGCTTAGAAGATGTAGCAAATCCCCTTACATATGACCATGATTCATGAAAGAGGGCCTATGGTGGTTTGTGAATCCTTCTTGCCTTGAACACATTTGGGTCTTCTGACTCATATGCATTGTTTTCCCATCTTTGGGGTAATTCATCATTGCTGTTGCAATTTCATGCAGGAAGAAAAAAAAGTTCGAGGCCAAATTCCTTCTTTCAGGCTTGACAGACAGTGAAAAATTATGTCTGCTCATATTGTGACTGGAAAAGCATTACTAATTTTCTTCTTGTTTTCTGCATCCTGAATCTTGTCTGGATGGCCACAAGGTACATGTGGCAGATGGCAATGAAAGCTTCTTGCAGTGGAGAAATGCTACAGTTGAAATTCCTGGGGTCTTCTGATATTTAGTATAAAAATCCTTCCTTCCTTCCTTCCCTCCCTCCCTCTAGAATGGAGCAGGTAAGAGTCAAATTCTTTTCTTCAGAAAGCAGAGCCAAGCCACTGCAGCCAGGTCAAAAACAAGATCTACACTCCTTAGTTTCTTTCTTGGTCAGCCATTGAAATGGGTTAGAACAATGGTTCTCAATCTGAAATGGGTTAGAACAGTGGCTCTCAATCTGTTCACCATAAACCCCTTTTAAATAACTTTTGTGGCCATGGACCCCCAAAAAACTCAAATTTTAAATCATAACATTTCTTTAAGCCTTTGCCAGGGGTCTGTTGGACCCAGATTCAGAATCACTGGGTTAGAACATATATACGAAGATGCAAAATCATCCATTTTGAAATTTTATTTGGACTACTATTAATGTCCTATTGTTATAGAAAGAATCAGAACGTTTCCCTGAAAACAAAATAATTGGCTTAATCCAAAAGGGCTTTCTAAAAGAAAAGTTTCATTTTCAAATTATTTTGAAAACATTAAACAAACAAGAAGCTCTCCAATTTACAGTATTCCACAAATATTAAACTGAGCAATTACACATATCTTAAAATGAGTAAGGCAATAGTGGACAATATTCTGTTGGCTCTGAAGAGATTATAGTAATTTATTTGAAGCTATTCATTTTGGATCATGTATGTGTGTGTTCGTGTGCACAAATGAACATTCATATTGCTCTGCAAACCATTTCAAAAATTGGAGAGAAACCCAAGAACCCATGATTTAAAACAAGAACTTTGCATTTGCATGATTATTTCAAAGATAAATTCATTATAGAATATACTTACTTAGTATTCCTATTAGCCAATCTTCCCTAGTCTAGCATCTATTTGCTATATTGTAACTCCATGAATTCCAAGTCATAGGCCATCCTACAATGTTGGGCACTATAATTTACACCACTAAAAGATGCCAGGTTGATTTTACAGAACTAGTTGCACTGATATCACAAGATGGTTTGTAAGTATGCAATTTAGAAAGTGGCTATTTTAAACCTTATTTAAAAGTAACAATGAAATAAGCATGTCATGTTTTTGCACATGAAATAGACTTTAGTTATATGCAGAAACTTTCATATTTCAAGCCAAACTCACCGCTGATTGTTGATAGGCAAACATTTCTAGATCTTGTCAAAAATTATAGCAAAAGAGATATGTTGCCAGGCATGCATAAGTTGTACGTGTTGCAGGTAAAGGATATATGAAAACTGGAACTATTATGCATCTTATATGGAATAAAACATCAAAGAATTTAAAGTTGTCTTGAGCACAACTTCAGAAACACATAAAAGAGCATCTTATTCTGAGTTTTAAATATTATATCTTTATTGTTAACAAAAATAATCATAAATTCCATCAGAAATATTAGGGTAAGCAGAGCAATATTGTCAGAGGCACTTAAAACATGCCAGGTTTCAACAGTCACATATAAGAAAGCACCCCTCATGGGATGATAAAAGAAAGCATTTCACAGAGCATAGAATGCCTCCTTTTTCCTAATGCCTCAACAAAATAGTATACCATAAGCTGTATCATTAACACAGATAAATTAGTATATCAAAACAGAAGAGTCACATTTCTTATATCTGGTTTTTGGCTTCTTATCCTACTAAACACCAGGGACTGCATGTATTCACCTAAACTAACCTTAACTCGTTGTGGGTATGCTACCTAGAAATTCTGAATGCTATAGTCCAGAGGATATCAGTTGGGAAAGATTACCGTAGAACTATAAGGAAAATCATTCTAATTGGTAATGCTAACTGATCTGTCTTTAGGTTGTTCTCAGGAGCACTTCTCCAAGACAGGCATTTCTGAAAACTAATTCCTCAGTTGCATCAGAATCATTTATTTTAAAAGAGAGAGAGACAGCAAAACAAATTAAAACCATTCAGATGGACTAAACATGATTTAATTCACTTACTTAGTTTACATTGTACAATTAATATACATGACACTCTATATAATTAATATAAGAAAAATATAAGGGACCCTGCTACAAGAAATTAATAATATAATGAATTTCCAAGAAACAATGGTTAGCAACAGAATTATTTGAGCATTAAACTTCCACATTCTCTTTGTTATTTCCTTCACATTGTAATTATCTGGTTCTATAGCTTTTCAAACATTTCAAACACTTGATTCTGTTTGGCACTTACTGATTTTTCTTCCCTATAGTTTGCGTCATCAGTATAGAAAGAAAATTTCTTTCAGGGGAAAAAAAAGGCAACGTGAAGAATAATTCACTGCAGCTATGTCTTAAGAGGAATACTCCTTGTATTTGACAATTGCGATAAGGAAGACTCCATATAAACAGGGGATGAGAAGCAAATATACACAAGATATAGCACACATGCTTTTTTAGCATACATAGAATAAGTCGATTTATTTCTGGATTAAAGCATCTGCTTCCAAACCCAACCTTAAACTTATCAGAGTTGGCTCAACTACATTTTCTTCCTACCAAAGAGTTAGCTTGTATATTTTGGGTAATATGTGATACTTTATGTCTCATTTTTAGCATACATAGAATAAACTGATTTATTGCTGGATTAGAACATTTGCTTCCAAAACCAACCGGAAATTTATCAGACTTGGCTCAGCTACATTATCTTTCTACTAAAGAGTTAACTTGCATCTTTGGAGTGACATGTAATACTTTATGCCTCAATTTGCCTTTCTTCATGTTAAGTCACAATCTGACATGAGGAAATACAAAGTAGAAAATCTATGCTAAAACAAGCATAGTTACAATAGTGCATTGTCTTTGCTATGAGTTGGTAACCTACCAACTCTACCTATTCTACGTTATGAAAACAATAGATCCATTGAAGTCAGAATAATTACACCAATGTGACAAAATTAATATTTGAGCATGCTTCAGTTATTTGCTTTAAATGTCATTCCTCATCTAACACAGGCAAGTTTTTAACATATTATGGTACAGACTGGAATAGCCATAAGATGTATTGCACTGAAAGTACTGAAGAACTAACCACAAAAATCAGCAGACAGGCCAACACTAGCTATTTGTTTCTTACATGTTAATCATTTCATTTCAGTCAACGTCTTTATACTTATCTATTTCTTCTTTATATTGTGCAGTATTGTAATATGCTTACAATCTTATACAATTTAATCATTATTAGTTAAAATTGCTTTTTGCCATGAAATTAATAATAAAAAACAATATATTGTGTAATTATTTACAGGATTGGAAGTAAAGAAATACTGACTGTATTGCTTCAAGTTCCTTCTTTTGTTGGTATCTATTCTGATTTAACATCCCATTCCCAAATGTCAGTAGTTAATAACTAAGCCAAAAAAATTAGGTATGGGACTGTTACATGAGACCAAAGTGTTATCTAATCTCACAATCTGTTTCTTCACAGTGTTGAAAAAAATTAACAGTGCATTCAGTTCTACAACTTTTTCAGTCTGGGAACTGCCCCATGACTTTTTATCCCGCCTTGAGGTCAAAGTTTATCACACAAATCACTAGAATGGGCAAGGCCAACTCTTTCAGTTCTTTCAGGGAAAAAGAAGGTGGAAAAATAGTCAAGCTTAAAATTAGTGCTTTGAACCTTGCACCAATAAAATATTTATTTCACCCACCCCAAACAGAAAATTATTTGGGGGGTGGGAACAGGATTAAGGGGTAGAGGATGCCTTAAACATATTCAAGATTTAAAACTCCTAATTTGTAAACCCCTTAAAACTTCCTTCTTTCAAATGTTCCAACACAGAAAAGATCAAAAAATTTCAGACCCAACTGTGAAGGCTACAAACAAGTTTCCCTTTCCAAACCTAGATTCTTATTGATGTCTACATAGTGCCACATGCAATAGTAGAATAAAGACCAAGAAGAAAACTAGACATTACCATTGATCATAGTAATATACTGTATTTACTTAAACCTAAATATCTAGTAACATTGCCAGAATGTTTCCTGAGCTTAAAATGTAGTCAAAATCAAATCTATAAGAACCTTGGATTTGTAGATCATGCAGTTCTTTATGACTTATACCATCTGTTTTTATTAAAGAGGACAACATACCTTCTACTGCATTGTTTTACAACACAAATACTGTTTCCAAGTACATCAAGCAAAGCTTACTTCTAGCTAGGAAGTTCCAAAGCTTATTGCAAAAGTTGATATAATTTATAATATTCTTAAGAGAACATTTTCATTAACTTCCCCAATGTTTATGCTAAGAAGTACTAATTAAACCAACATCAACTGCACTTTTTAATATAATATTGTGGAAAACTAAAAATAGTGTTTTTTCTTCCGTGATCCAATAATCCGAATAACAGGAGTCGCCTTGGGCTGATGTTGGCTAATATTTGTTTTGGTTTCAATGGGGCTCTTTGACTCAATTCTCTGCAGGTTTATTTCTTGGCTAGCATTAGAAATATGATTCTTGTTCGAAGTTTGAAGCTCATCTTTGATTTTAATTAAAGTTTAGCACATTTGGGTGATTTCTCCACTCAGGTCAGATATCTTCTGGCTCATTGCGTGCATGTTGCTTGGCACATCTCTATGGATTGTCACCAACTCTTGACAGAATTGTCTGAATAGTTCCGTCTGTTGAATGTGAGAATCAAAGAGCTGATGATCAAAGCCAGAAATAGGTGGGTTTTGGACAAGAGGTTGAGGGGGCCTAGTGGAAAACTCAGAACATGAATTTAGATGAATTTTTTCTTCCCTTTGGCTTAGACTATTTGAATGATCTGACAAACACAATGAATGAAGGAAAGATGGCATGGAGAGATCATCGGTTTCTTCAGAACACCTTTGTGATGAAAAGTGGTGCTGCTGTGAGGGGCCTGCCATTTCTTCTCCTTCATCAGCTTGAAACAGAAACAGGGAAAAAAAGAGAGAAGACACCAGATTATTTGCACGAAGGCTTTGCGTTGACAAACTCTACTTCAAAAAAAAAGCCAAAACTTAAATTTGGGATTCAGTGAAATCTGTGTTTCTATACTATTTAGAAAAGTATTTAAATAATTTATTTTGTAAAACAGTATCTGCTTTAAAAAAAACCATGAAGAACACATAAAAAAACCCCAATCTGATTGAACAGATGACATATTATAGCAGAACATCTGATTTCACTGAGCCAGATTACAAAAGCTAAAAACAAGAATTGCTCTGTTATACTCTGCCCTCCTGATATAGCATAATAATGTGTCCACTTTCAGATCACTATATTAGACTGAAATGACTGCACGAAAGTATTTTGTAATCACTAAATTAAATAGAAAGCTGGTTTGATGTAATGGTTAAGGCATCACACTCGAGAACCCAGGAGACTGTAAGTCCTATTCCTGACTTGGCCATGAAGCCAATTGGATGACCTTGGGGCAATCATTCTTTCTCAATTCTATGAAGCAAGTAATGGCAAATCACTTCTTAAATCTTGCCAAGAAAACTGCAGAGATCTGTCCAGGAAGTTGCCAGGAGTCAAGACTCATACATACATACACACACAAAACACTGATGAATGAAACATGACCTATAGTGTCCTTCTACAGTCTTCATAGTATACATAGAAATGAAGCAGTATTAATTTACTGTTCTAATGAAATACTGATAATTATATACCAGAATCTCTGAGTTCAGTAAAAGCAGCACTAATTTTATGGAATCATTTCTTGTCTTTATGTCTTTTATAATAGAGAGATTTGCATCAGTGATCAATCTTGACAGTAATTTTAAGTGTTCCCAAATCAAGCTATAGCTCAGCAGTAGAGCTAATACCTTCCAGCTAGGAAGTTCCAGATATTGCAGTAGTAAAGCAAAAAGGGACCACAGACTGAGATCTTAGGGAATAACTAACTGCTGCAGTCTGAACCTATATATGAATCAATAATAAGGCAATTCCTTAGTGTGCCATAAGTCACTGAAGGCATGGAAGAAAAAGTAACTCAAGTATGGCTATACCATCTACATGCACTGCATACTCCTATTCCTTCTTGTAATAAAGAGGCTCTATCACTATAAAATGAATGAAATATTTTATAATCTTCTGTTTTCTTCAAATAAGAGCAAATTCAAAACTAACACAGTTTTTTTTAAAGCCTTCAAATGGGAACTTAATAAACTTTGTTGGGTTGTATAACTTTCATAAATTATTGCCTAATATATAAAATTTTACCCATAGAATTGTATCTTAAATTGTAGCTGAGATCCAAGTACACACAGGTGGGACATAATTTTTTCTTTCCTTTATTTTGTTGCAATGCTATCCTTCTTGTATTAGTTTTCAGATGACAGATCTCAGTTTATTCTCTAAATCAGCAAGAACTACTGATAATACAACTATTGTTTCTGGAATTTTCATTACGTTTGGTCCACTCCATCATCTGTATCCACAAAAGCAATGAAAATAAGTATATATTTACGATACTTATCCTGAATACAGGTAGTTCCCAGATGCTAGATACAAACAGCCTGCCTATAAGAAAATATTGCCTTTCTCTGATCTGACAAAACACTGAAACTGTGCAATTCTTTCAGGAACTATTGAAACGGTATGTTTTTATTTTACAACATATTTTTAGTGGTTTTTAGTGGTTTCTGAAAGTATTGTGTTCCTTCAGAGTTTTACTGGCTCACAGAAGAACAATGTTGTCTGCTATTTTTACTAATAGGCAGCCCATTTGTAACTAGATGTTCCAATTTAAATATGAATTTGGATTAAAGACAGAGTTGCGGAATGGAACTTGTTCTTAACTTAGAGACTGCTTGAATCACAAATGCCGGTTAAGATATACTGAGTAGCAAAATCCCATTTTGAATATGGACAATGTATATATATAAAGCAGGACGTATCCATATATGAATAAATGCTGAAATTCTTGATGGGACGGGAGAATAGTAATACAGGAATACTAGGTATATGCAGGTTGAGTACATTAACCTGTACAGTATTGGCTCAATATCAGAAAAGACCATGGAAGTAAGGATAACACCAATATGGATTATGTACCAATAGTCAACTACATCACCAGCCTCTTTTAGACTATTTCTACATCTATGGAGAAAATACAGAAGCAATTTTTGTTATCTGCAGTAGTTACAACTGCCACAAATGCTGAATTAGCAAATGCTGAAACCATGGCAAGGAACACGCACATTGGGTTAAATGTTAACCACCCAATTTTAACTCTGCATGACTGTGAATATACGCCACTATCAGTTACAAATAAAATTTTTGAGTAAGCAAATATGCAATCTATAAATAATAAAAATATCTGGTATTTATATAGGATGTATTAATGATGACAATAAGATTCACATTTGTGATTCCTTCTCTCCCTTGTTGCATATATGTGTCATATATCACACATGTCATTCTATAGATGAGGCAGTATCATATTTTCTATCCTTTATGCTAACCTGAATAATAAGGTTCACAGCCTATATCAGTTTATTCAAGAAATGAAGAAAGTACCCAGAGCAGGAAATATTAAATATTTCAGGAAATCTGAACTAGAAGGTGTTCTTCACCTAAAAGGGAAACATTAACTTTTGTATAATACATTTCTTTGTCAGAACCAAGCTGTACAGCAGGGAACAGACAAGAGATAATACTTACAACTGGTTGATGGGCTGTCAACCACGTCCAGATCCGCTCTCCAGAAGCCGTGTATCTGGCGTGACGAATGCAGCGTCGACTTGATGGCTCTCTCGTGGGCGGTCAGGACAATGGCCGAGGGCCTTCCCGGGCTGCTGGGACTGGAGATGGACCTCCGCATGAATGCCAGTTTGTCTTTGGTCCTTCTTTTCATGTCGTCCCATCTGTGCTTAATATCTTTTACAGACCTGGGAACATGGCTCACTGATGTGATTTTTCTGGCTATAACTTCCCAGATCTTGTCCCTGTCTGCAAGAGATAGACATATTGTCTCCCTTCCAAACAGCCTGGCTTCGTTCTGAGTCATTTCAGTGACCAGAATGTCCAGTTCTTCCCTGGAGAACTTGGGCTTCCTCTTTCGTTCAGTCATGTTCCTTGGGTTAAATATCCCACAAAGGATAAATGGTAAAAGGAAATCAATGTGATATACTCACACTACTAAAAATAAGAAACATGTCCCACTGTATATTAATTTCCAGGTTGATGAGCTTTTTCTCAAGAAAATGCCTTCCACTCTTACCACAAGCACAGAAAGTAAGAAGATATTTGGTGTGTATAAGAGCAGTCCTCTTAGGTTGGTGGGGAACAAAGATTCACGTGCAACTTGTACCATATTTTGTGTAATCTTTTCATGTAAATGAACAGGTATTTGTAGAATTTTGTTCATTCTTGGAGAAATTTAATTATCTTTGGCAAGAAACAAAACAACTACCAAATATTCTGATTCTGATACAAAAAACAATTCTAGGGGTTAAAAACTATGTTTATTGATTCACATAAAAATGGACCCTGAAGATAGTTACCACTGGGCAATGACTCAAGAGACCTAATAGATTAAACGTATAAATAAATAAAATTAGCAAGGGTATTCTGGATTTTCCACACTGATAATTTTACAAGATTACCAACTGTTTCTCCTCCTTGATAAAATGATGTTTGCTTCTTTCATAGGAAACAATGAACAATCTTTCTGTTAAATAGGTTAATTAAAGTTCACCTGATGTTGCAAGCAGGTTCTAATAGACAAAAGAGAACTGCTAAAAAGATCCATGGCTACTTTCAAAATTTACAACACTGTTTGGGAAACGGGGAAAATCTGAGAACTGGTGATATTATCTGCAAGAAAGATTCACACAGCTATTTTCCATAGTGTTTTGTAATCTGATACAAATTTCATCCAAATTTTCTATCTTTTATGGGCTTTGACTGACATTTCATTTCATACTAGACATATTTAGCAAATATCCTATAAATAACAAATACAATAGTTTGCTAAAAAGTCTTCCTGATCCAACCATAATGTTTATCACATGTCTATAACAAATACTTAACCAGAAAAAAACTCTTTCTATATTTATGAAAAATGCAACATTGCATAGTTCAAAAATGTGACAGATAAGAGTATTTTAATAACATATAACCATAGGAGCCTTGGTGGCGCAGTGGTTAGAGTGCAGTACTGCAAGCTATTTCTACTGCCGTTTGGCAGATCGAATCCCACCAGGCTCCAGGTTGACTCAGCCTTCCATCCTTCCGAGGTGGGTAAAATGAGAACCCAAATTGTTGGGGGCAATATGCTGACTCTGTAAACCACTTTGAGAGGGCTGTAAAGCACTATAAAATGGTATATAAGTCTAAGTGCTATTGCTATTGCTATTCCCTAACCATTCCCCACAAATAAGATGAACTAGCACATAATACACTTAACCCATGATAAATTATATCAACAGATGCTCTAGGAGCCCCAGAATAATTCAGAATGTACCATATTGTATTTTGTTAAAATACTGCATTTTCTGTATTCTGCTGAATTTTACATCAAGTATAACAATTTTTCCCATTATACCAGATCTTCATGCAAACCTAAGTTCAATGTACTCAGAAATAAATTACATTTCAGTAATGAATTCTTCAGGAACTTATTTTAGAAGGCTTGGGCAGATGTAATTTGACCATAATTGCAAGTGCCAAGAAGTAGGACTTATCAATTTTACTTCATTATCTGGAGTACTGAACATCCAAAGAGACCATGAAGCTCAAATGTACATCCTAATTTTTCCAATTTTAATTTAGCAAAATAAAATGTAAGAAAGGAAAGAAATTTATGCTTTTGAATACTTTGACCATTTTGAGTCAGCATAAGCCATAAAAGAAGCTGTTGTAGCATTACCATTTCAAACCCAGGCAATATTTTAAAAGAACTGGTACTGTTCTAGGTTTATATTCCTGTCAACATCATCAGTAACCAAAAATTGGTTATCGTATTCTAATGAGAAAAGGTAGCCCACATTTTTCTTTACTAGTAGCATATTTCCCTAGCTAATGTGGCAGTTTGAAAATACAGTATTTTCCTTTCCCTCTCATGTTAATCTATTTTTAATAATGTGACACAAGCATTTTTAGAAAATACAAAACAATGCTGTGCCAGCTTACTACAATTTGAGGATATTTTGAAGAAAATAGAAAGGCAGCAAACTAAAAAGATAGAATAAAACTGTTTCCTATTCAACTGCAAATTTCAATCAACTATACTAACAAGTTGTTAATACCAACAAGTATTACAGAACTCAACAAACTTTTCCAGACTTGAGAGGATAACCTATAAGTGGCCTCACTATTTCCACAATGTTCTGTTGGAGCCAGGCTATTCAATTAGATATTCTTTTAACATTGTGGAAAGATATTTAAAAATGGCCACTAAGTCAATGAAGACTAATTATTATTAGTAGCCACAGAACACTGATTTTATGTGAAAAGAAAAATAAAAGAGGGAGAAGAGAAAACTGACATGAACAACGCTAGACTACAGTTTACTATAAGTCCAAATGGTTGGAATATACAATAACACAAATCTCACAAGCAAACTCTAGTATCAATATATATAGATATTTGCCTTAATTTGTTATTTTTTAATTTGATGAATACTTTTGATTGACTAGTTTCTTCTGTATTCCACCTTTACTGTTATACTGTTACTGTTATATTTGCACTCCACTTATATGCAGGCATGTTTACTCACAAATCATATTAAGTTCAATATGATTTCTTTTGAAGTAAATCAAAATAATATTGCAAATTTCTATACAGAAGGAAATGTTTTGACTGGTTTAAAAATAACCAGTGTTAATCTGATATTTGGTACTAGTGTGCCACTTCATCTGTTATAATACATCTTCAAGGAATGAATTGATACATTTCTGATATATAATATGCCTTCCAGGGATATTGGAAGTTTTAAAGGGATAAGGGATAGCTGGAAGTTATCAATCAAATTTCCCCAACTCTTGCAATACAGATACCATATTTTTTACCCATATCATTGTTAAATTATTTTAAAAAATTATTATTTTTAGTACAATATCTTCAAAGTATTTTGTCATGAACCATCTACCATTTGACATAATCTATAGCATAAATTTACACACAGATCCACCATAACAATTAGACATAGATCGAGACTGATTTAGGGAATAAAACAGCAGCAGCACATTACTGACCAATTTGTCCTATTCTTCATGAGCAAAGTTGTGAAATACTTTATGTAAAGTACAAATAGTTAGAAGTTTTTGTGAAAATCAATGAGAAATAACAGGGGAGTTATCAAACTGAAATTTGTGGATGCAGATATGATACATCTAGTCTACTTGTCCCACTGTGCCATTAAAACAAAGATAAAACAGCCAATAACCCTAACAAAAAGGATCAAGCAAGTTTCCTACAACAGAGTTTTTTCCATTTCTGTTCTGATCTACTAGCAAATCTTTTTGAAGTTATTTTAATACACATAAAAAGCAATCATAAACAAGCTACAGGAATCACAGCTAAATCACTGTAATGACCAAGCTCTCTCTTGTCCCCTATAAAACTCTGCTTTTTTGTTCAAAAGATAAACAGAATATTTGAAAGAAAATTTATCAATGAAATTAAAAATCAAGTCATGCATAATTCATTTTCAAAAACTGAAAACAGGGAAGTGTATTCTTTCTTTTTACAGATGCAAATAAAAACACACAGGGAAATTACGTATACTAAACAGACTAACCTCATCCAGTTTGATGTAGTCTCATCTGTTCCATCTATGGATTTATAGTGGTTGTTCTTATCAACGATCTGGGGAAAAAAACCAAATGTATAATAACAAAGTTAGGTTCATGCAGTATAAGGTAATTAAATGAATAAATGCAATCGTTTAATTTTTCATTCTTAGAACAATATTTCCAATTTATTTATTGAAGCTGACAAAAAAAAATGCATCTGGAAAACAGCTGGGTTTTGCAGTCTGCGGAACTATTTTTTCTTGTATGAAAACCTGATTCCTGACTTCCAAGTTTTACTTTGTTCTTTACACTTTAATCCTTCCCTGAAGATTAGTTGTACGAAGAGCTTCTTAATTACACATGTTCTTCTTATGGCTGAATTACATGCAAATATGTACAGATGTTAATCTCACTGATTCCTTAAAGAATCACCCAGCTGAGAATACTCACCAGCCAAGAGAAAAATCCTGCTGACTTGTCCTGACTAGACAGCTTCCCTTCATATGGTCCAAAGATGCGGCCTTTGGGGATAACATCATTTACGCAGCGCACATCCCGTTCCCCATTTGGCTCTTTGATCACTTCCATGCCAGGAGGGACAGTGAGCACAGCTCGTTCAGGGATGCCAATGGGCACTGGAGCATCAGACACAAACATTGGTGGGCCATGATTTGGACATTCATCTACGAAGTACTCCTGGCACGACTCACAAACTATAGAAAGAAGAAATAACAAGAATAAGTCCAGCCCTCCTAATTTTGCTAAGGAGGCCAGTAAGTTTTTTGAATTTAATTTTAATTTTCAAATAAAACCTGCCGATGAGTTACAACTTCCACCAACATTGTAAACAAATTACCAAAAATAACGAAGAGACTTTTTTCCTTAAAAAGCAATTCCCAGCCATAAGGCTACATCTCTTTCAGTCATAGTTTATGCATTCAGCAAGGATTTCAGCCCATTCAATATTGCAAACATTTGCAATAGGAAAGCAAATGTTTGCTTCCTGAATGAAGGTATAATTCAGAAATTCTTGCCTATAAGAATCAAATATTATTTAACCCAACCACTCCTAGAAGCAGAAGCAAACAAATGTACAGTAGTTTACCACATCTATTATGTTTGTGTTCCCCTGTATACATCATCCTTACTCCACACAGCCAATACTAAGAAAACAGTACAATATGAATTAAGGTACGAAAATGTATACTACAGTTGCTGTTGAGGCTCTTTGAACTAGAGATTATTCCTAGCCCAACGGTTTTTTTTTTAAAAGATGGAAACACATTTGAATTAGTCCTAATAGTTCACATTCATATCATAACATGTAAATGAATGTTCTTGCTTATGAAGTAGCTCTTGTTCATAATTAAGTACCAGGCCAAGGTATGCAATTAATACATTAGTACTGTATTCCTTTCATAATTTCCTGAGTTTCTTTAATAGTTCCAAGGCTTGATTTTTAAAAATCTTTTATGAAAATGCAACTTGACCAGACTACAACTGGATAAATTTACTGGTGGCTCTTCACTACTCATTATCTATTATTCTATTGCAACCTCATAAGGTTGCCAATATAAAATTGGAGATAACACATATATGTAAATGAAGGGGTAGCAATTCTGGCAAGATCAGCACTGTGGGAATCATATAAGAACAGTGACATTGATTATAACTTTTTGAACCAAAACAAGAGTTCAAAGCAATACTATAAAGGAATCAATGTAATTTTCATTGCATATTGTCTCAGAACAATGCCAAGTTTTGTTTAAATGTAAATTGTGGCATAAACTTGAAGAGATATATTTAATGCTTTCTGAATTGGAATCTCAATTCTCATCCATGTGAGATAAAGATTCCGTATTTCTTTGTTTCAGTAGAAGAATCACATGAACGTTTGCTTAAATGCTTAGTATGCCAATTCTCATTACAAAATAATTACCAAAAGTGTTAATATGATCCTGCTCAGAACTCAAAGAAAAGAAAGTAAGCAGTTAGCATACATCTACAGTTTCCCATATGGGAATTTTATAGATATTACCAAAACCAGAAATAGAAAGTCAGACAACTTGGAGATCATAAAACAAAATGGAAATGTTTTTCTTTCATGAAAAAAATGGTTTACTCTATGCTTTAGGTTTACAGCATAATTCTGTAGCACAAAATGGGGGAAATGTTTTGTTTCAAATGCTGGACAAAACCACTGCATTCTGTAGATTCTGCTAAATCATTTCGAGCCAGGCAGAAGAAAACCTATAATGTGTTCGTTCCAGGCTGTAGAGCAGATAAAATCTGGGGAACCAGGAAGAAAATTCTGATGTATTTATCATCCTCTCTGCTCCTTCCTTCCCTCAGTATTCCCAGCACAGAACATTCCACAAGTTTCTAGCACCTTCTCTTCTTCCCTCAGCTGATGCTAATCTTTCAGGAAACGAGTTGCTTACCACCATTTTTTGGACCCTTGGCTATTTCCCAGTTCTATACATGGAGGCAAATACCCCAAATATATATATATTCATTTTAGGCATGGACAAGCCTAAAAAAACTGTAACAAATATTTTGCAAAACTCTATCGGACTTCTTGTACAGGCAGTCCTCGACTTATAACAGTTCATTTAGTGACCGTTCAAAGTTACATCACTGGAAAAAAATGACTTATAACCATTTTTCAGTTACAACCATTGCAGCATCCCCATGGTCATAGGATCAAAATTCATATGCTTAGCAACTGACTCATATTTATGATGGTTGCAGAGTCCAAGATGTTTTGTGACCTTCTGACAAGCAAATTCAATGTGGAAACCAGTTTCACTTAACAACCGTATTACAAATTTACCAACTGCAATGATTCACTTAACCATGGCAAGAAAGATCATAAAATGGAGCTTAATGAATGTCACTTAACAAATGTTTCACTTAGCAACATTAATTTTGGTGTCCTTTATGGTCTAAGTTGAGGACTACTTGTATAGGGTCAGACTGATAAGCAACCCTAGGGTTATTAAAGATTTTTTTTTTCTGGCTGACTTTTGCTTTCTCTATATACAGCTTGTCTCCTATACTCAAATCTATAAAATTGAAACAACTTCTTTTTGACAAAAGGTTTTTTTTTTTAGTAAATTGAATATTTTGTTACATCTTTGCCATGGGACTCTTGTGATTTTTTTAAAAAAAATATAATATGAGGAGCTAGGATGTAAATTTAAGTAAAAACAAGCCACATTGCTTGATTACTGGTATGTCCCTTTTGATAAATAAAATAAAATTAGCTCCTTTATGACTGCATCTTCTACTCTGGAAAGAAACATTTGCCACAAGCAACCAAGCATAGAGAGCACGAAGGATTTTACAGATTAATCATAAAAAATAATGTCAGCTAGCATTATAGGTAACAGAAACTACTTTTCCAGTGGATAATTTCAATTTGAGAATTAAGGTCAAATCTGTCAGAGAAAGTTTGCCATGTTTCCTCTGGTAACATATATGACAGACAAAGACTGTAACTTGCTGAGACGCTCTTTTGAAAATTCTGTCCTTCAAATTTTCTTAAATCTTAGCTGATTTCATGGATTTAAGTTATGCTGCTGAATATACTTAAAATTGCCTCTTGGATATAAGCTATATTATTGAATAGAAAAATATATGAAAATTTTTAGCTGTAGGGTTGGAAACCTTTTCAGATGCTGATGCCATCATGTATCACAATATTGTGGCAACAAATAAATATTTTGAAAATTAATTTTAAAATAGCTCAAATCCTTCAAGGTTATTAAAGATCATGATTATGAATAGTGAGATAGTCAACATCTTATGAAGTTTGGAAAATCTGGAAAAAAATAGCATTTCAAAATTTAATTGTGGAAAAAACCAATTGTGGAATCCTAAGAGGAGCAATATGGACCAAATGCTGCATAACCCTACCTTAGCTTTACAATTGTTGTTAAGATAGTAACTGTGAGCTTTCAATTTGCTGTATTTTCTATTTTAAAGGTTTAATATTAGAATGGTTAAATCACCAATACAATACTTACACCAGAAATCCACCTGCTGAAAACTTTTGGACATGACCAACTCCTGCTTTCCTTTTAGCTTTTTAGGCTCCACATCCACAGAGTGAGAGTCAAACTTTTGAGAGCTGACAAAACAAGAGAACATATGTGATATTCTACTATAGAAAATGAAGAAACAGAAATTAGAACAAGTATAAGCCGTTATACTTGTTATAAGAACAAGTTAGAACCGTTATTAGAACAAGTATAAGCCGTTATCTAGGCTGGTGGCCTAGAGGTGAAGCTCTTGCCTCACAATCTGGAAGCTATGCATTCAGTCCTCCCACTTATGACTGTATGACTATAACCTTGCTGCTTGTATCCTAACGATTTTTATTGACTGTTTCTTAGTATGATTTGATTGCTTATTGTACCCTATGACTATTATTAAGTGTTGAACCTTATGCTTCTTGACTCTTGATGAATGTATCTTTATTTTATGTACAGTGCGAGCATATGCGCCAAGACAAATTCCTTGTGTGTCCAATCACACTTGGCCAATAAAGAATTCTATTCTATTCTAGTGGCAGATACTTCTCTGGGCGCAAAGAGAAAATATCTGCTGTAAGCTCTATGTAGGCATCAGGAAGGACATCCAGCCAGTAAACGTTCAGCTCCATTCAGTGACCCTGACTACAGCCTGATGCAAGGAATTACAGAGTCATTAAAAGAAAAAGTGTTGCTTTAACTCATACTAAAATTAATTTCCTACTTCTTGGCTTGGCTTCAAGTTCTTATGTCAATTTAGCTACTACCTATTTCAAAATATTTTTGAATTCTCACTTCTTGGAACTTCTTTTGAATCAAATCAATTAAATGTACTGGAGTCCTGGCACTAGGTCTACAAATTTCTGTGAGTTCATTTCTGAAGGAAATTTGTAGACTTGGTGCCAAAACTCCAGTACATTCAACTATTTTCAAATATGTCCTCCACTTCCCTTTTGCTCCTTAAGCAACAAAAATACATCAAAACAAGGAAACATGTTTGCCTGTTGTCCTTACACGTATTATTTTGACTTGCTATTTTAATTCCTTACAGCATGGGTGGGCAATTTCTCAGTGAGTGAATATATAAATAAAGGAAAGAAAAGAGAAGAAGACTCTCAGGAGAAGGCTTTGTTGCCATACTTATAATAATCATTTAACAATAGAAAGCCTTCACCAAACACCATGATTTAGTGGTGAACTATGAACCAAGCCATCAGCATTCAACATCAGGCCTTCTTCTCAACTCTGCCCATGGTGAATCCCTCTCTTTCAGAAATATAAAGAGGTATTTGTCCAAGTCACATTTTTCACTCAGTCTGCTATGAACAGGTGTTCTATTCTTTCTCTGTACAAGAAGATATATTATTCCCCTTAACCCAAGTTGCTATACCAGGTTGGGAAGAAATAAATAGCTTTAGGACCAGATGCTAACCATGCCATGGGGGATATAGAAAAAAAGATGTTTTCAAATCAATCTTATAATAAATGTTAATATCTTAAACAGCTTGAACATAGTTTCCAAAATGCTTTTACAGGGATAGAATTGCTATTTTGGTGGAAAACAGAAGGCAGAAGCATTATGCCTATTTTGCCTTGAATGAACAAAAAATAAAGGTGGTATGTAAAAATCCAACAAATAAATGTCCCAATGTTGAGAACTACTTGTGACTGAAGCTGGGACACAAATATGAAAGGTCAAGATTTACACTGTGACCTCACAATGCACATATCCCCCTTATTTGTCTTTGCAATTTGCACAGGATTCCTATATTGATAACGCAAGTTAGAAATTCAAAGGCTCTTACCCAAATTGTCCATATTCTTCTTCCTGGCATGGAGAACATGGTTCTGTCTTGATTGTTACCATTTCTCCTAAGCAATCTTTTACTTTTTCAGTCATGTTCTATAAAAAAAGATAAAGGGAACAATGTAAATTTTCATTTAAACAATGGTTTTTTTTCCTAAACAGATCTTGAAAGACATTGATTCTCCAGCTGATACGACATTAGATATCAGCATTCATAAAATCTGCTATTTAATTAACATTTTAAATGCCAAAATGCAATATTAATATTTCATCCAGTCAAAATTAAATACCAAGCATCCATCTCACCACACTTTTCATAACAAATTTTTCCAGCAACAGGTAATATTAAAAATGTCAAATAAATTACCCCAATTGAGTGGGGGGGTCTCCTAATTCACCAGATATTGGCTGGATATCAGCTACAAGCCAGTTTATTAACATTACCCTAAAACAGTTTCCCCAAAGCTGATGTTTCAGAATTTTTGAACAATAACTCCTACTTCCTAAAAGACGATACATTTGATGTACTATATCTGGAGAATTAGGAACTAGTCCAAAATATGCTAAGTCAGGCTAAGATTTTTCACATATAACTTTAGACAAGCTCATCAGAAAACCATGCAGATTCTCTTCTGTTCTTACATACTTGAAATCTGCTGCAAAATACAGTACATACTGATTATTTTGTTCTTCGTGCTAATCAGGTTGCTAATAATGAAAACATTTATTGATTCTAGGAAATGCAGCGTTGCAAGTTGAAAAAATTAAATTAAAATACACTGCAGGATGCAGGGTCAGTATTTTCTACACTGTATTTCAAGTTTTCTTAGGTTATAGGAGATGACCAGGCTGAGCTTGAGGGAGGGGTCAAAACACGTCATCAATTATGAGTCCCTTCATGCCCACAAGAGATCTAAGTCCATTGCACTTTGAATTATTTATCTACCCTCAAATTGCTTAGACCTTTTGTAATTCAGAAACTTGTAGAGAAGCAAACTTGCAATAAATCTTTATACTCATTTGAACTACCTGGATATCCTGATTTCCCTAGCCCTTGATAATACTATTCTATTAGAATACAGACTTTTGAGCCATATTGCTACTTGAACATAACTTTACAAGAAAAATAGTACATCAGATCCTCTATTTCTTAGGCCATAAGGCAAAACCCATATTAAAACAACTGCAGTTAGTGTTCTATCAGGCACTCTATATTAGGTTTATATTTCACCAGGACTAATAAAAACTACTTACCTGAAGCTACTGTTTCTACATGTTACAGCCCTCCCTGGCTGTAAATTTATTTATTTTTTAAAACATCCTCAAAAGCCTACTCTATTTTTCATCACAATAATATAAAATGAGAATCTCCATAGACATATTAAGATAAAGTTAAAATTATACAGACATTAGCTTATGTGTATAACTGAAAATATATTTTAACTCAGGTTTTGCTTTTGATGGATGGTATTTATTGTAATCTTCCTTTCATAATAAATCTTGTTACCTGTCTAGAAAGCTTCGTGTTGAAACATAGAATAAAAATGTATTCTAATTCTTGATATTACCTTGCTTCTTAAGCCCTATAGAAACACTTCTCAAAAGTTAAAGAATTGATATTGAAAGCCTAAATTTGCCTTTTTGGATTACATTTTAAAATATTTTATTTTATTATATTTTCATATTGCTTCCCATGTCAGTTTCTGAAAAGCATACACAAACAATAACTATTGTAATACAACATTAAATTAATTGCATTACATTGAAAAGTAATTAATGTAAACAGTTTATTTAAAAAGTGGGTGAGAAATAAGGCCTCAACGGTGCCTAAAAATGTGCACGCAGATACTATTTTGTCTTTTAAAAACATTTCTCTCACAGTAATGGTATCTGTATCAAAAAGAATCAAGCATAAAAACGCAAATTCCTTGCCCAGTTTTGCTATTTTATGCAGGTTTCATATCAATTTTTGGTAACTTTTTATATTACCTTTAGCAGCATTGGAGCCACTACAGCTCCTGATGTCTGATTTCTTGCAAGCTTTTAACACTTTCATTATACAACTGACATTTTTCAGGGCTTGCAAATCTGTCTACATGGTTGAAACACTTTTAGCTCATCTTCTCTAGTCTAAATATTTCCATAGTATTCAATCTGTAAAAAATGAAAAATAAAAAATAAAACCAGAGTTATGCATTGGATTCCTGAATGCCTTGATTCCTACGGCTTCTTCTCGTCCACATACAGTAAAAGAAGATTAGGTTTGAATTCCTTAAGAACATAACACCGAATGCAATACAATTTTTAAAACTGCACTATACCAGAAAGGAAGATTCCATGAATTACAATAATTCATCTTATATTTGGGAGGAGGGGATGGTTGTTTCCATTACTGACTTTTTTGTGAAGGAACATCAAGCTTCTTAAAGACTTAATCTTTCTTTTAGGTCACTATATTTATTGCACACATAAAAAGTACCCCAAACAAGTGTTTTAGTAACTACTTTAAGTCAAAGATGTTTACAGAGGTTCTTAGAATATAACAACCCACTTAGCCTTGAAGCTCTTAATTTATGATATTGTTTTCAGACTGGATTTCCAATAGCAGCCAGAAAAATCTGTTCTTCGGATACAAGATGGCAACAACACAAGGAAATAAAAATATTACCGTGTTTCTCCAACAATATGGCCACCACCAATAGGAAGACCCAGCATGTTTTCTAGGCATAAAATCAAATTAAGCCCCTCCCCCCAAATTTAGGCCTATATTAAAACATGCAAAATGAGGGGAAGGGTGGGGGGACTTGCCGTTAGGAGCGCCCCGCGGGCAGCAATTCCTCGCCACCAGCCACTCCTAACGGGTGATCATGGCGAAGCGCAGAGAGCTCCCTACTCCCACCAAACACCTTTCCTACAGACCCAAGACCTTTGGCACCTGCCGCTGTTGCTTTCCCTTCTGCCCATTCCACCGCCATGTTTGGAACTGCCGCTTCCGTGTTTGGAGTGCCGCTACCATTTGGAGTGCTGCCGCCATTTGGAGCACCGCCGCCATGTTTGGAGCTGCCGCTTCCGTGTTTGGAGCTGCCGCCGTGTTTGGAGTGCCACCGCCATTTGGAGCACCGCCACGTTTGGAGCTGCTGCCATGTTTGGAGTGCCGCCGCCATTTGGAGCACCGCCGCCACGTTTGGAGCTGCCACTTCTGTGTTTGGAGCTGCCGCCGTATTTGGAGTGGCGGCGGCGCTCCAAATGGCGGTGGTGCTTCAAACAGTGACAGTGCTCCAAATGGAAGCGGCAGCTCCAAACATGGCGGCGGTGCTCCAAATGGTGGTGGCACTCCAAACACGGCAGCAGCTCCAAACACAGAAGCGGCAGCTCCAAACACGGCGGCAGCTCCAAACACGGAAACGGCAGCTCCAAATGTGGCGGCGGAATGGACAGAAGGGAAAGCAACAGCGGCAGGTGCCAAAGGTCTTGGGTCTGCAGCAAAGGTGTTTAGTGGGAGTAGGGAGCTCTCTGTGCTTCGCCATGATCACCCGTTAAGAGCGGCTGGTGGCGAGGCTGCCCGTGGGGCGCTTTAGATGAGGATGAAAGGGGGGGAATTAAGTCACCCCCAAAAAGACGGCCTAGCCGTTTTTTCGGGGGTCAAAAAAATATAAGACCCAGCCTTATTTTATGAGAAACATGGTACAGACATACAAATGCACAAATACATGTGCAATACAAATAATGTTGATGGTGTCATTACTAGGTCCCTTAATAATGTGACCAACAGGGTGTGTAAGTATAACTGACCTATTGCCAGCCATTCAAAGTAGCCCAGACAGGAAGGCAAAACCATTAAGTATTAGCACTACTTTTACTGTGGAGTTACACTAATAGAATTTTTCAAGTGTGAAAGCTCTTTCCCCTTCCCTTATTTCAGACAACATAGGCGCCTTCTGTATCCCCATTCGTTTTGGACAAAGATTTCATTTATCAGACTATTGTCTAGGGCTAGGCTGTGGCTCTTACTCCTCTCTCTCAAGGTTAGTCTCACAATCCATTATAGCTACGTTATTTTGATTTATGTATATTCATTGCTGAAATGCCTTATATTGTTAGCAATAGCCATTCAAGGTTAGATCAATTATAATTATATACTGAAACTTATGTGTCATTCCAATCAAAGCAGAACTCTGGCCAGCTTAAATTCATTAAAAATATTGATATTGTATTCCATACAACAAGAAAATACACCCAAAGAACAACAACATACAAAAATCCATAACAGAAGTTTCTCTCATAACAAGTTGGGGATACTCCCAGGTGTTGGCTTTTTATATACAAGTACAGACTCAGCTTAATGACATCATAAGGAGTCTATCCATCGGGGGCTCTCGCTGCAGCATGGAGGAGAGGCTAAGGCAATTATCTGCATATACTCTGTGAACTGCTAGGGTGGAGCTCTTTTAATCGTATTTCTGCTGACCAAACTTTCCAAGATCCACTGACTTTTTATCCCCTGGGAAAGTAGGTCCTCCCTCTACTCTGAACTACATTCCATCACAATAAAAATATTATGTGAACTATTCATTATTTTTACTTTGGTCCAATTTTGTTTTGATTGTCATTGTTGCATGTATTAGTTTATGCTTTAATAGTAAAAATAAATATCATTCAATAAAATTGTTTGAATGTCTATTGAGAGCATTAATAATATCTATTAATAGATACATCTATTAATAATAAAGAAGAGCCCTTTGATAATTAAAATAAACAGAGACTATTGGTGTTAAGGGTGTTAATAATGTGAATAAATAAAATAGATTTTTGTACAAGCTATTAATTCACAGTTTGCATCATCAGACACATAGAGAGGGAGGGAGAGAGGGAGAGAGAGAGAGACGGAATGAGAGAGAGAGAGAGAGAGAGAGAGAGAGACGGAATGAGAGAGAGAGAGAGAGTTATGGGGAGGGAGAAGGGAAGAAATAGTTTAAAAAGAAATAAAAGACAATGTTGATTACCTATAAACAAAACAGCAGTTGTGTTTGATATAGACATTTTCCTCCTGTCTAGTTAACATATACAGTTAGATAAAAATTATAGTCTTTCCTCAATCTCTGAAAATTATATTATCTTCATGAATTCTAACACTACGGCTTTGCATTGAAATCAGTCTTTGTAATTCCTGGTCTGTTCACTAATCTTTTGCTAATTCCACCAGGCATGCTAAATGTCAACCTTCATCATTCTAAATTTCCCCAAAGAGTACACAAAGTTAGATATATTATGCACATTTAAATATAGAAAAAAGCTGGTAAAAACAAAGGAAGATGACTGGAATATTTCTACTATAAGCTCCTTCTCTTGTTTACTCACTCATGGCCCTCCTAAAGTTCTAAATGAAAAAAAAATTAATAGGTTTTCTCTTGAGCTCTTACAGTATTACATATAATAAATATAAAACTTTGGTAATTATCAGCAACTGAGAGAGAAAAAGATTAGAAAGAAAGAAGTATTATGACGATTTGAGAAAAAGTATTTTATCTTGGTAGAGTAATTTATTAATTAAAGTGTTTTTGGACCCATTAGTGGTATGGAACAGAACTTGAAAGAAAACCTTTCTAGCTGCTCTTACAAGTTGGGCATATAGTATTCACATAAATTAGAGTTTTTCGTGTACTTTGGTCCCAAGCCATTTTAGGCATTTAATATACAAAACTAGCTCCTTGAAAATACAAAATTAGTTTCTGGAAACCAACTAATAACCAGTGCAACTAAAAAAATATGCTATCCTTTAAAGTCAGTCAAAACCATAAGTGCAATATTATAGACCGAACTGTAACATCAGAAGTATCTATAAAGCAGTTCCACATATATTGCTTTGTCATAATCTATAATAACAAGAAGATGGGTCACTCTGGGAACATCATTAGGCTATACAGAAATGGTTACAATCAAAGTTGAAAGTATGTCTCTGGTGCCAAAGCTCACATCTGTGCATCAAATAGCAAAGCCATGCTGAGAACCATTCTTAAATCTAAATATAGAGTGAGATCTGGATCAGCCTTACTACTTTTTTAAGAGTAGTTCTTTCGCAATCATATTTCATTTTGGCTTATTAAACCTCATTCAAATCAGACAAGACATCTATAGACAAACCAGCTGTAGCTGGAATGAGATTTACAGCTGGGTATCAGCTGCATACTGATGACACTTCATAACATCTTCAAATTCTTTATGCAAATATTAAACAGGATAGGATTAGTTACACCAAATGACACTGATGCTTTTCTGCTAGCAGATAAGTATTCGAACCTCTTAAAATGATGCTCCTCCTGACCTATCTGATCAATCATATTGAAAGTTCCAATAAAACTAATAAAATGGATGCATTCACATCTAATATCTAAATCTTTGTACACATCTATTAAATAAAGTGGCCATGGCCATTTTTGGTACTGAACCAAGGTTTGAATCCTGACTAAAGTAAATCCAGATAATCTTTTACTCAGACATTATGATACAGACTTTATGATTTTACCCAGGAAAAAGCAGATTACGGACAAGAATAATTATCCGATCTGTTGGGATCTTAAGGGATCTTTTTCAGCTCTCCTCAAGTAGAGTGGAATATCTCTGCAATTAAAGACCAGCAAGGTACCTGTGCTTCGCTATAAAACTCTGTGATCAGGAAAGTTTTTGGGGAGGAAAATGTGGAAAAATGTGCCTCTGCCTACTAGCATCCATTGGTATTCATCTGGCTACCATCCTGTCAGTGTGTGAGAGAGGTCAGGGCTGTTTGGAAACTGAAACAGTATTTGCTGTGTGAGCAAGGAGGAGACAGCAAGGAACCTCAGTGTGGCTTAGTTGAACTGCAGTGGAAGAGATTTCTTTTCAGGTGGGGAGGGGGAGTAGAACATCATTCAAAACTAGGCATGCATGTCCCTAACTACCTCTATTCCAACCACAATTGGTCTTAAATGCAAGCTACTCAATGCAAGAAGCCTTGTAAATAAAATACCTGAATTTCTCCTCTTACTAAATACGGCTAAATTCGACATTATATTTGTCTGTGAAAAATGGTTCAACACATCTCTCCCTGACTCCATTACCACAGTAAGAGACTATCATGTTTACCGATCAGATCGTGAAATCAGTAGAGGAGGTAGTGTTGCTATCTTCTATAAAAAGTCCCTACATCTAAAAAACATCCAAGTTTCCCAGGAGCTTGCTATTCCTGAAATCGTCTGTGAACTGTCCTTAAATATCACATTTCGGTTCTTATTATGTTACAGAGCCCCTGATTATGACATCGAACATGTAAACAAGCTAAATGCACTACTAACATGGGCAGCATCCTGCCCACACGCTTTTATCTTTCTTGGTGATTTCAATCTACCTCATATTAACTGGGACCCTTAACAATTTACAACTGAACCCACATATGCAACCTTCTACAATGCAGTAACAAATCTGGGACTAGAACAACTAGTAACCAACAACACTAGACTTAACAACTGCCTTGATCTCATCTTCTGCAATAGTTTGAATTCAATTTACGGAATACAAATTAAAGAACCCTTTTCCAACAGTGACTACAACATGATTGACTTTTGTCTCAACATACATTCACACAAAAATCATCACAACGATGGCATCTCCAATTATAACTTCAAAAAAGGCAACTATGATCTTATAAACAATGATCTCTCATCCCTTGATTGGCAATTTCTATTCTCTGGATGCAATACTGTAGAAGACTATTTCAACGTATTTTTACTTGAAGACAAAAGAGTCATCAAACTATATGTACCATTAACAACTCCCAAAACCAGAAAAAACAAATTACCCATAACAATAAGGAAGCTTCAATCCAAAAAGAAATCATTTTGGCAGAAAAACAAATCTAGTCACGTTGCCAACTTCAAAAGCCGATACAAAAATTTATGCCACCCGATAAAAACTGAATGCACCAATTATCGCATTAAACAAGAAGAAAACCTTCTACACACCAATTTCACCTGTGCTTTCTACAATTTTGTAAACAATAAACTAAAAGACTCAAAGTCCAGCCCACCCCTGAAAGGACCTAATGGTAAAGACTGCAACGACGACACCATTAAAGCCAACCTCTTTAACACATTATTTGGCTCGGTATTTGTAAACAGCAATGGATCATGCCCAGTATTTCCTAGTCGAATCACAGACAACTACAATGATCTAATACACATCGATTTTACAGAAGACAATGTTGAAAAAGCACTACGCAATCTAAAACCATCTCTATCTATTGGACCGGACTGAATATGTGACTACTTCTTAAAAAAGCTACCCACTGCCATAGCTGAACCTCTAAGCATAATCTTTGAAAAATCTTTCAGGACCAGCTCCTTGCCAAAACTATGGTCACAAGCCACGGTCATCCCCATCTTCAAAAAGGGAGACCCCAGCCTAGTTGAAAATTACAGACCAATCTCTTTATGCTGTGTCACCTGTAAAGTCATGGAATCAATTATTAACCAATCCATCATCCTCCACTTAGAAACAAACACCTACTCTCTAATAAACAATTTGGTTTTAGGAAAAAGCTATTATGTAATCTGCAACTCTTACACTGAAAAAACATATGGACACAACTCGACCAGGGCAAAGCAATAGACGCAATCTACATAGACTTCTGTAAAGTCTTTGATTCAGTGGTACATGACAAACTACTCCTAAAACTAAAATCTTACAGTATCTCTGGACACCTGCATAACTGGATAGAAGCATTCCTGTCAAACAGACAACAAATGGTCAAAATTGGGAGTGTCCTATCAAATTCTATGCCTGTCAGCAGTGGTGTCCCCCAAGGCAGTGTTCTAGGACCAACTCTTTTCATACTCTACATAAATGACCTCTGTGATCATATCAAGAGCAACTGCATTGTCTTCGCTGATGATGTAAAGCTATTCAATACTGCTACCCTTCAAAAAGACCTTGACTATGTATCAGAATGGTCAAACAAATGGCAACTTCAAATCTCAACAAATAAATGCTCTGTCCTACATATTGGCAAAAAAAAAAAAAAAACAGAAAATAAAATACAGGCTGAATAGTCAAGACCTTGTTGATGATCCAAACTCTGTCAAGGATCTTGGAGTACTCATCTTAAATGACCTAAGTGCTAGAGCCCACTGTAACTACATAGCCAAAAAGGCATTAAGAGTTGTTAACCTAATCTTTCATAGGTTTTTCTCTGGTAATATTACACTAATAACTAGAGCATACAAAACATTTGCTAGACCAATACTCAAATACAGCTCATCAGTCTGGAACCCACATTACGTATCTGATATTAACACAGTTGAGAAAGTCCAGAAGTATTTCACAAGAAGAGTTCTCCACTCCTCTACTCGTTGCAGAATACCTTATGCCACCAGACTTGAAATTCTAGACCTAGAAAACCTAGAACTACACCGCCTCCGGTCCGATCTAAGTATAGTATATAAAATCATACATTGCAATGTCCTACCTGTCAATGAATACTTCAGCTTCAACCATAACAACACAAGAGCAAACAACAGATACAAACTCAAGGTTAATCGCATCAAACTTGATTGCAGGAAATACGACTTCAGCAACAGAGTGGTCAATATCTGGAATACTCTACCTGACTCTGTGGTTTTTTCCCCAAACACCAAAAACTTTAAGCTTAGACTGTCTACTCTTGACTTCACCCCTTTCCTAAGAGGTCTGTAGGGGGCGTGCATAAGCGCACCAATCGTGCCTACCGTCCCTGTCCTATTGTTTCTTTTATATATTTTTTATTTTTCTTATATGTATCCATGTATTCATAACTATGTTTTTAATTATACCTATTATCTTGTAAGCAATTGACAAATAAAAAATAAAATAAACAAAAAAACTCCTTAGCATCAGAGTGTTTTAATAATATAGGAAATACTACTGCTCTGATGGTCATTTCAAAAAATCCTTTCTTAGTGAACACCTAGAAGCCAAGAGGAGCATACGTGCAAAATTTCAAGTTTGTGGGCTTTATAGTTCTGGAGATTTTGTGATGATGCATGCTTTTTCTTTTTTATATATATAGATAGTTGTGGATAAATAGTCAAGACACATACAATCATCCATCTTGAGAGTTTAATGTTCTCTAATTTTAGATAACAGCACTTATGCATCTATGCATGACAGATAGTTTTAATGTAGGGGCAAGTTCTCCTCCAAGCTTCTTGCTTACTTACCTAGGCAATCTTGTCTTTGAAGTTCACAAAGAATCTTGTAAGGAATTATTTCAAGATGTTAATAGGTGTTGCTTTTACACTTTCAAAAATCCTACCTCATTCAGGTTTGGTGCATCCGAGAATTGCAAACTGTTTTTTTTTAATAAGTATTAAAGATAATAGGATAAAAAAGCTATTAAAATATTGCATTGACTTTGGTCATATCTTCATTTGTGTTTATGCTTACTTGCTACAAAACTTTAGAATATTTTTTCCAGCCTTGCCACAATATTTAATACAGAGTATGCATATGCACGTTTAGTATTATTTTTTAGTTTCCCATCTATTTATATATTTAAAAAGTGTAAATATCTCGTGGGCAAATGCCCAGCACTCTCCATACTCTTTAAAGGAAAAAAAAATCAGTGTATCAAAAGGTATGCTGTAATTTATCTAGTGAAGATAGTATCCAATCCTTGGATTACATTTCCATGGGGATGGTGACTGATACTATCTCCTAAGGTATGCAAATGATTGGTATCCCAGAGCATAACAGGAATAAAAAGCAATTTTGACTGCAAATAAGCAGTATGTACAGTGCCAAGATCCTTTCTCATGTTTTGTGATCATATTTATAGAAGCGTCATCATATCACAGAGAATATTAGCAAAACAGCCACTTGTGAGTATACTTTCCTAGTGTTAATCACGGTTAAACCAAGCCTGGAATAAGGTAAGAAGAAAGACAAGGATTCAAATTACCCAACTACACTTGCCAGTTGCTTTGGAAACATTCTACTTCCCATTTGTATTTATTGTCCATGGAATTAGAAGACAGTGTCTCTTAAAATTGCTGGGAATTTCCAGTCCTGCTACTTCTACACAAAGTGCTGCATCCCTCCCTTCAATATTCTTACTATGTAGACCTCTTTGGGGACTCTTAAACATTCTTTTGAAGAACTATTAACAGACAAGAGTCTTCTCTAGTTTTTACTTCTGCAAATTTTGCCATATGTTTTATACAAGAGAAATATGGAATTCTATCAAGGTCTGCATCAAGTCTTATGCAGGAATCTATAATATCAAAACATCAAGATTACTTAAAATTAAATCTGTGTTTTGTTGACACAACAATTACAATTTGACAATTACTTGATCATTGAAAGGAAGCTTTTGTGAACCATAGATTATGCAGTCTGTATAATCATCCACAAAATGTCTTTATATATTAAAGATATCACTGATAAGGTCTGGGGAAATAGAACAGAAAATGTAATTTCGAGTTAGTTTTGGAATTCTAATTACTTCTAATATTAGAAAAATGACATTTTTTCATTACATTGGAAAACAAAAGCAAAAACAGGGTATAGTTTTATTTTATTTTTCTTATCAATATTAAAATAGCGCCTGCTAGTAGTGCATTATGTAATAATGTCTTAAATCTAAAATTCATCTTCTAGGATTGTGCTGCTTTAGGGAGCTGCAGTGAAGGGAATAGTCCATGCATTCCAAAACACCTTTTTGCCTTTGAATCCAAACTGCTACATTAAGCCTATTTCACATCATTTTATGTGAGTCTGTGCCAACCCGATGTTCTCTAGCTGAATACATTCATTTAGCACACATTACCAGTCAGTGAAATAATCTCAACATTGACTAGGGTTATTCTTTGTTTGGCTATAGTGTTGTGAAAGATATATTTCTCCTTTTACTGTGCAAATTAAAAAGTTAACTCACTAACAAGTTATGAGGGTTGCATGAAAATAGTTATTGTCTCCAATTACAACTTGAAGTATCATTTTCTGAAATATGGAAAATGAAGTCCAATACAGCTAGAGATATCCAGGTTGCGAAAGGCCATATATCAAAAAAGTTTACCATTCTATAAAACAACTAAGTCCTGCCTTTGTTAATGCCCCATGATCAAGTATCCAAGGAACAGAAAGGCTAAACAAAATACAGTTGGTGCAACTGTTTTTATTAAATCCCTAATCTGAAAACCTTGACAGCTTTGAGAGGCAGTCTTAATGCTACATTTAGTTTATAAACCAGGTTATAAACCAGGTTGGTGAAAATTAAAATAACTGTAATGCTTGCCTAAAGATAATTTATTCATCAATATGACTTTCTTATCTGCCCTCCACCCTTGCAATAAGTTAGTGATGGAGCAGAGGCTACAGTATGAAATCTGGTTAGATGTTATGTTCACCCCTCTACCAGAATACCCCAAAATATTCAAATATTTCATATTAGAACTAGCTGTCGTCTGAATTCTAAGATGTACCTTAAACATTCTGAAAAAGAAACCCAAGATATTGTACAGAAATATGGTATCAAAAGATATGGAAGAAGAAAAAATATTCAGACTGGAGAGAAAAGTTAGTTTTATAGAGATTTGGACTACAAATACAACAATGCACATAGGATATTTAAATGAAGTGCCTTTCAGTTACATATTCTAGCAGTCCCGGCCTTTGAAAAGCCATCTTAATTTTAGAGGACCTCCCTGTTCTAAATTGTTGGGAAATGAGCATTATGTATTCAACAGCTTTTAGGAGACATAGGATGCTGTGGAGCTTATGGAATAATAAATTCACTCAGTACATGGCTTTTCTCTGGGAATCTTTTGGTATGTTAGCCTTCATTTTCCTGAATTCATAAAATTATAGAAGTTGCAGAATCTAGGCATGACTCTTCCCTTAATGACTAATAATAGAAATAAAGTAATAGTGGTTCAATGTCTATGGAGATTCTCAGTCATTTAGTTCATGGCTGTCCCAAAGGTGCTTTTTTTTCTGATGAGGAACTGAAGAAGCTTCTCAGATGAGAAGTGAAACATCTTCAAGGAAAAACAAAGTCCAGTTACCTTTTTAAAAAGCACCGTTGGTAATAGGGGTTCATATATATAACCTCAGAAAATATATATATTTTCTGGGAGGCATGATTCTTTGATCTGGTAAGTAATGAAATATGCACAAAGCTATTAGTAGAGACAAAAAAGGATTAGTTAACAGAATGTCGTCATGTATACTGTAGAATACACACATATATACAGATATATAGTATGTATGGTATTCAGCTTTGTTCGGGTATTTTCCCACGTCATTGTAGTTGTGCTTTTAAAGTTATAGCAACGTTTCGGCAGAATCTCATCTGCCATCATCAGGCTTCTGTATTGTGTTTGTCTGTGTGTCAGACTTTCACAGCTGTTTCAGTTTTAAATTTGGGGCTAGCCTACTGTTGTGCCAGAATGGTTTTTTCTTCATCCTGATTGGTTGGGAGTCTTGGTCTGTTTATTGGTCTTGGAGTTTGCTGTGTTCTTCTTGATTGGTGTTTCTAATATCTTCTGTCTGTTTTGTGGCTTTTTTGTCTTGATTGGCTGGCAACATTGTGTTCCTGTATTGGAGGCTTTTAGTGCAGCTTGGCTCCGAGTAAATGGACAGCTATCATTTGTTAGGAAGCTAGGTTTCATCTGGGTGCCTGGCTGGGGTGTGTTTGAGCTGGAGGTACCAGGGGAGATCTGTTTGTGCCCAGGTGTTTGCCTGGCTTGTGGTGTGGAGATTTTTTTGTTTGTGAGTGCAGGCTTCCAAATAATTGACAGTCTGGTGGAATCATCTCTTCTATTCATGCTTTCAGGTCTTTTTTCAATCTCTATGGCTTCTCTGATAATTCTGTAGCTGGGGTTTTCTATAGTGGCTAGGGTTTTGGTGCATTGAAGTTGATGTTATGACCTGTGGCTTTCATGTGTTGGACTAGTGAGGAAGTGTGTTCCAGCTTTTTTACTGCATTTTTGTGTTCATCTAGGCGGGTAGTTATTCTTCTATTGGTCTGTCCAATGTATGTGGCCGGGCCTGATGTGCAGGGGACTTCATATATGCCTTGATTTTCCAGGTCAATTTAACCTTTGGGGTTTCTAAGGATGGCTGCTATTTTTCTGTCTGTTTTGAAGGCAGTCTTGATGTGATGCCTGTGTAGTATCTTACTGATTTTGTCTATATACTACACAGGCATCACATCAAGATGTAAAAATCTGACTCACAGACGAACACTATACAGAAGCCTGATGATGGCAGATGAGATTCTGCCGAAACGTCGCTACAACTTTAAAAGCACAACTATAATGACGTGGGAAAATACCCAAACAAAGCTGAATACCATACATACATACATACATACATATATACACATACATACATACATATTCATTCTTAAGTTTTCGCGGGTACTTACATGTAAGGTATTCAGCTTTGTATACATACATATACATATATACATACATACACATACACACACACATGTATTTCTGCTTAAGAACTATTAAAGGTACTGCTAACACCTAGTTCCACTAGCTTGAAATGCTTCAAAATGTTCCCATCAACAGTAAATTCCAAAATTTAATGTTCTGGAAACAAGAGCAACTATGTTAGTTTCATGCTGGTACTGGAATTTCCTCTCACTGATTGCAATAGGAGGGAATATTTTAACAAAGAAAAAAAATCACGGGGAAAATATCCTGGATCTCAATAATGCAATTACTAAAACTGCAAGACAGACTCTTTGTACCTACATAGGATGGCTCTTTTCTTGATGAGAAACTATCTGCCTTTGTTTCAAGACTATGCAGACTTGATCTTAATATGGCTTATAGCTAACATGCCACCCATACTTCATTTTATGTTTAATACACAATTCATAACATTCAATATACAGGACTGAAAGACTGAAGCCCTGAATTAAAGATGCAAATACTGTGGCATCATCAGCCTAGTCTACTTCTTCAAGTATTTATAATGTATTTATAATGAATGAAAAGGAACATCTAAATAATAGGGTGATTTTATTTACTAATAAGGAGCTCAATAATGATAATGTTTAGGCAATAGGAATGGCTGGATTGGCTTTTAAAAAAGCAAGAAAGAATAACATAAACAGATCCATACTGGATCAGATAAGAGAGATCTATTTGGTTCATATTCATTCCCAAAGTGATGACTATGTCTTGCAAGCAAAAATAAATAAAAAATATTACCCTATAGTTCATGTTTCTCAAAAAAAAAAAGACTTAAAAGGCATGCTACCTGTTATGTTAGAAATTAAGCCACCATAACAAGGAAGCATTGATCGCTTTATCTTCCGTAGACTCCTCCTTTTTAAAACCCATTTAAGTTTGCAGATCTCACTGACGAATGACAAAATTTAACCACAAGCTCTTTTTCTTTTGTCACTGATTACTTTCCGACCATTTAACTTGTCTGGATGACCCAAGGTTTTAGTCTAAGTGAAGAACATACGCTTCTACATAACGGATAGCTTTGTATCACTCCTCAAACTAAACCAAGCCTCGACTTATGGGTTTTGTTTTTTGGCGTGTATGGTGTCGTTTCTGTCTTTCAGTCATTTTTGTGACTTCGATTTTTTTTTTCCAGTTCTGCACCGTAGTGACCTGAACGATGCGCGATATTTCTGATATAGGCAGTTTTACTTTTCCCTTCTCGAAATTGGCCAACATTGCATTTGCCTGTCTCGTGGACATTCCTGAACTGTAAGCAGAGATTTCTACCCACTGCAATCGTATCTTTTAGTCCAAACCACTTCTGCTTCATCGCCAAGCGGAACGGCCTACAGAAGCGACCACTGCACAGTCCTTGACCCTTTCTTCTTCTTCTTTTTTTTTTGCACGGAATCCAAAAAACACTTTTTTGCACGGAGTAGACAACTTCACTTTCTCTTGTGCGGGACATCGCTCGTCGGGAAGTAGAGCAAACGAGCCCCGCCCTCGGACGCCTCCGCCTCCTCCTCCCGCGGCGCTTCCAAAGTCACCCAGTTGCTTCGGGACCCCGCCCACACATTCCCTCTGGGAGCGCTCGCTGGCTTACTCGGCCGCCCATTGGAGCGCGACCACGTCACTCCGCGGACGTAATAACAGGGAAAGGTGGGGGAAGAGGAGAGGCAGGAGAGAGGCGCAGAGGAGACGGTGGCAGCAGCGGCAGGAGGGGAGGAAGGGGACGGACTGGGCCGGGCCGAGCTCAGCGCTCGTCCCAGAAGGGAAAAAGAGAAAAATCGAGGCGGCTACTTACCTGCCTGGCCGCGCCCTTCGCCGCCGCTGCTGCTGGGCGAGGACTGCAGAGCAAGCCCCTCTACCGTGGCAAACGGTCCCGCCCGCCCGCAACGGCCCCCAGACCCCGAACCAGCGCTCGCCCAGCTGCCTTCCCTCTCTCCCACCGCCCCGCCTGAACTCCGCAGCCATTTTCGTCGCCACCTTGGCTACCGAAGGGCTGACTCACCTCGGCGCTGCGGGGCCCTGGCTCGTCGTCCGGGGGCAACCCAGCTCTTCTGGCGGCCACCCGCTCTGCCACCCCCGTCGTCTTCTGCCTCCTCCTCCTCCTCCTGCGGCGCCAGCCCGGCCAGTCCAGCCTGGCTCGCTAGTCCCAGGCGAGGACGGGTCCCGGGTCCGGGCCGGGCGCGGTGGCAGAGGAGGAGGCGGCAGCTGCGGCGGCGGCTCCCTCCCTCCCGGCCGTGACCACCATCTTATTAGCACAGGAAATGACATGGCGAACGGAAGAGAGGGGCGTTCGGGGGCTGAGCCCGGGGACCCCCCGAACCCGGAGGAGGAGGGGAAGCAGCGGGGCTTGCGGGCGGGCGGCTTCCAGGCCCAGCCTCGGCGGCGAGGGAGTCTATTCCCCCCGCTCCCCAAATGCTGCGACTCGGCCGTCTCCGTTTTTCCACTGGCTCATTCACCAGGAAGCCCCACGCCCCCGCTTTTCTCCCCGCCATTCTCGGGTTCCTCCCGCGGCGGCAGAGAAAGCATCCGACCCAGAAATAGCGCAGCGTCCGCGTCAAAATGCAAACGCACCGGCAACCTGTCCCCAGAATTTTTTTTTTTTTAAAAGAAATCCAATATTCTGGTTTTTCTGCCTCTCTTCCACAAACTTATGCATTGGTGACCGCTGGGCACGTCTAGGCTTTCTTGGCGAGAGGTGCACTTCACTCCCGTGCGCCTTTGCTTGGAAGCAAATCTTAAGGGCGCTCGCTTTTCAGGAAGGCGATCCCGGTGTGTTTTCGGCCTTTACCTGCCGACTTTGGGAATCGGGAGTTCTGATTTATTTTCTCCCTCCCGTTTTGATTTGGAACTTGCGCTGGAGTGCACGGTCCGAAGGATCAAACTACTGGCATTTCAGAACAAAAGATACTCCTAGAAGTAATTTTCCTGCATCTAGTTGGCTGTAATTCTCAAGGAAAGTTGCAGTTACTCATGTTTGCGTGGGAGTGCTAATAAGGCTCTATATAAATATAAATATACGCGAGGTTTGATAAAATGCTGGGGTCAGGCTATGCAACAGCCAGCAGAGAGGAATAAGTAGTAGTCAGGATTTGGCATACCGAATAAAGCAAATTTTGTCCTAGTATTTCCTGATGTGAAAAGTCCCTACACTGATAAAGCATCTACCAGAATTGCCAGAAAACTCATATACTCAATATTAACTCACTACAGTACTGAGTTAATGGGCCAATGGATTGTTCTGCTAAGTTCATTCAGCAGAGTTGGGAGAGATCTTGGAGGTGTTCTTGTCCAACCCCCTGCTCAGGGAGGAACCCTATACCATTTCAGACAAATGTTTGTCCAATCTCTTCTTAAAAACCTCCAGTGTTGGAGGATTCACAACTTACGGAGGCAAGTTACCCACTTATTGTTCTGTCAGGAAATTTCTCCTTGATCTAGATCGTTTCTCTCCTTGATTAGTTTCAATCCACTGCTTCTTGTCCTGCCCTCAAGTGCTTTGGAGAATAGTTTGACTCCTTTGTGACAACCCCTCATAATTCATTAGGCATAAACATGAATATGCATAAATTAGCCTCTTAGTAGTTAACATGCTGTGTGGCAATGAATATATATTTGCATCATGATCAACTTCTTAAAGATTGCATTTCTTCTTAAGACACCTGAGTTAAGACAGAAGTATCCTAAGCTACACATTAGATTGGATACCTAAACTGTCAAGTTTAGGAATGTCTTATTTTTGAATGTAAAAGTATATTGAGGACAGGGTTATAATCCTATTTGTATTATAAATTAATTTACGAGAAAATTCTCCATATTGACAAGGCATTCAGTCTAAAATACATCCCAGAATCTGTTACCTCATAATATACTATTCTGCGTATCTGGTGGAACAGATTTTAAATTGCAGTACTATATTATAAGTAGATACTGTTGTGAGTTTGTGCCATGATGCTCTATTGCAGGGGTCCCCAACCGCCGGTCCGCGGACCGGTACCGGGCCGCGGAACAAGCCTTACCGGGCCGCTGGTTGCTGGGCGCCGCCATCTTTTTGGTAAAAAAGCAATTTTTCGTCAAAAAGATGGCGGCGCCAGCGCTGGTGAGCTTTTCCGGGTAGAAAGCCATTTCTACCCGAAAAGCTCACCAAGCTAGCGCCGCCATTTTTGACGAAAAATCACTTCCGTGACGTCACCGGAAGTGATTTTTCGTCAAAAAAAGATGGCGGCGCCCAGCTGACGCCGGAACCGGGCCGCGGCGTCGAAAAGGTTGGGGATCCCTGCTCTATTGGATATAAGGAGAGGAAAAAACCTTTATTCACCTTTGCACATTTCATAATTCACACTTATGTTGAACATTATTTGATTTCCAAATCAACATACACTATCCATAAGCAAAACAGCACAAGTCATTGATGCAGAATCAAATCCACCACAGTAATAAATTCAATAAAACCACTAATGACTGTATGTTGTTTGAGGCTGAAGTCTAGATCAAATTCTCAATTTTTTAAACTTGTATAGGATGTTGGAATAACAAATATGTTGTATAACACTGGCCTATTGATCTTGTTACAATTTTCTATAATCTGCTCTTTATAACAGTTTGGTAACTGAATTTAAGTACAGTATAGTTTTTTTTCTAAAGCAGTTTTTTAATCCCTTGATGTTTCATTCTTCCCATCCACTGTTCACACTGAAGTTATTAGGTTAGGCGATTAAAAAAAGATTTGATTTCCATTACTGTATTTTGTTTTCAAAGTATGATATTTTGGTAGCAGAGACCTGAGATTTTTGAGGTGGTAGAATTTATTCCTTATTCTGCTATATATGTAAACTAAGCCATCTGTCATTTTATTAACATGTAAGCCAAATGAAACACGCTCCTAATGTGGTTCAAATAATATTTTTATTTATGGATGTGTGCAAATTTTGAAGATTTGAGCCACCTAACAATGTAATCATTTTAATACCTTTGTATATCTAGAGCTTGTTAAATATTTTCTACTTTTTATTTTAGATTAGTATAATGGGTGGGGAGGGTGTTTCCTTCTTGATGCCTTCCAGGCGAGAGGAAGGGACAGAGGGTTTTGCACTTAAGGCAGATGTTAACGTTCCAGAAAACCTCAACTCCAATCAATAACTCCGAGACACACACGTTCTCAAAGTTTCCTTTTATTAGAGTAGTAAACTGGCACATCTGGGAAATCCTGAATCTGAAAGTTCCAGGTTTCCCTCCAATAAGTAAAAAATTACAAATCCACCCCCTGCACCCCTCATTGCATCACATGCCCCAATCACCATCCATCCCAACTTAAAACATCCCCTCCACCATTCTTCAGCCAGATGCAGAAAGAACATGACCTTGACTTTAAAGAAGAATGCTATTATGTCTAACCACATATGCTCCACGAAATTCCCCCCTCCCATTTTTCCAGGCTCAAGAATGTGGCAGTGTGGAAGCTTCTGGTGATAATATGGCTTCCAAAGCTGAGAGAAGGACTAACAGACTCCTGTTCCCACTATAACTGTCTCTCTGTGTAATAATTAACAAATTGTTGTTCTCCAATCCTTTTTATAAAAGTATTAAATTAATATAGATTCACTACCCTGTTTCTCCAACAATATGGCCTCCCCCAATAGGAAGTCCCAGCATGTTTTATAGGCATGAAATGAAATCATGCGAAATGGTGGGGGGGGCTTGCTGTTAGGAAGAACTTTTGTTGCACACCCAGATATGGTGCTGCCTGCGTTGACCCCGATATGAAGTGCCCCACCAATGCCGAGGTCAACATCCAAGCCATCGCTGCCCGCCCGCCCGAAGATGCAAGGGGGGGGGGAATTAAGCCACCACCGAAAAGATGGCCTAGCCATTTTTTCGGGGCTCAAAAAAAGATAAGACCCGGCCTTATTATATGAGAAACACGGTAGTTTTAGCTCTGGAATTTTGAATTCAACAATGATTGTTTATAAATGTTAAGTTTACTTTAGGATTAAAATAGTAACCATCTTACCAGTCATTCGGGTAATACAAATATAATTCAATATGTAGTTAAATGATTTTGTCCTCTGCTCCGCTTCTTTACTATGCCAAAAGTATGTATGTGTGTGTGTTTGTGTATTTGCCTTTGTCAAAACATTTTGTAATGCATATTCATACCTGGAAAAGAATACTTATGCAAAATTTGCCTCTGCCTCTCTTTTTTTCTTCCAACCTCTTCAACTTGTTAATCCATTTTCAAATTCCATGGAGTTACATTCAATTTACTAATCATTGTGTATGTCTCCCTTTCCCACTTCCCAGTTCTATTAAGTGTTCCACTTTAACATTCTCTATTGGATTCTTGGGCTTGTGATTAAAATCTTTGCATTCATATCACACCCAAGGATTCTGAAGACTTTTATTTATAATCAATGCATTCAGGCATTCCATCAATAATCTGTTTCCAAGGGGCAGATAATTAAACGGGATGGGGAAATTAAACTTTTTGTTCAGCTTTTATTCTATTTAGTTAGCCCACTAACTCAATCTTACAGAAAAAGGATCATTTATTGGTCAGTAACTCTGGTTAAGACGCTGAGCTTGTCGATCAGAAAAATCGGCAGTTCGGCAGTTTGAATCCCTAGCACTGCGTAACGGAGTGAGCTCCCATTACCTGTCCCAGCTTCTGCCAACTTAGCAGTTCAAAAGCATGTAAAAATACAAATAGAACCATTTTGGTGTAGAGGTAACAGCATTCTGTGCACCTTCAGCATTTAGTCATGCCGACCACATGACCACAGAGACGTCTTCGGACAACACTGGCTGTTCGGCTGTGTAACGGAGATGAGCCAGAAATGACTAGCACATATGTGCGAGGGGAACCGTTATCTTTTTAATATACAATTAATTCATTGGAAGGTCATGAAATGCTTTCTAGGTAAGTTAATGCAACATATTACTATAATATTAATCAGAATAGTAAAAATGCATACAATATAGTACCTGTTTGGATGTACATTAAGCCCTAAGACCATAGGCTTAGATAATGACATGATGTGACCATCTAGAAAAAAAAAACATGATATGCCATGATTTTACCGTGAAATATAAATTGAGCCATTTATTCTATCGTAGTAATTCAAAGGTGAATCTGAATACAATTTTCATTTGTTTTTCTGTGGGATGAAATAATACCATTTTCAGTATGTGTGTGGGCTATCTTGATCAAGTGAATTTGGAAGAACCTATTAACTGTCTAAATTGTGATCGTCTATATGATTTGGAATGCAATAGTGGAAGCATCTAAAGACTGCAATCCTGCATACTGTAATCTTGATAAATTGTCTTGGACTGAATTTCAGTTTTAACTTACTTTCCATTGGGACCCTCTTATGTAAATCTCATAGTAATGAGTGAGAACATAGAAAAGGCTTTAATAACCATTAAAAGTTGGCAGTTAACATGCAATCTATTTTAAACTCTCAGTATATATTAGGTCTTTATGCTCTCATTATTTAAAAGAAATAATCTGGTCTCTGATCATCTACTTTAATAATCTCAGCAAGCAATGTAAAAGCTTAATAATTGGCCTTAAACTGTTGGCAATTTAAATAGCCAAGAAAATTAATTGACACACTGGATTAAGTTTAATCAAACAATATCCTTTGTATGACTCATTCTGATCCATTATCAATTCTGCTGCAGCCTAAACTAAACTATTAGAAGTTAATTTTTATTTCTTGTATGCCACTGCTAGAACACATTTAAATTTAAAAAAAGTTAATTAGCAATTCAGGACAGATTTGGTAAGGAAAAAAAATGTAAAATGCATACATAGTCATTGTTTATGCCACTAATGCTTTATTTGGTGTTTATTCATCCATTTACAAACTAGCTAATAAAATAGAACATCTGGTGAGCTGTTGTAGCTACATATGTGTTACTAATATATGAGTTATGGTGTAACATTAATATATAATACTTTATGTTAACCCTAAACCACAGTTATTTAAACTGCATCTCTTTGCATTAATCTGCACAATGTCATCCAAATGAAAGGATTAAATCGAAGAGAGTCTCAGATTTTTTTCTTAATTTTTTTTCTTTCAGTTTTTCTTAATAAAATATGCTAGCAGAAGATGAAAGATTTTCAGAATATTCTGAAATCTTAAGAGCATAGCAAAGGTGACTAAACTTAGGTCATGAAAGTACTTGTATAGAAGCACATCTGTACTAGTGTACATTGCAAATTTTTCCATCCTGTTTATTTATTGACAAATGCCAATCTTTTTGTATTGCTTATCTTACATAAAAGTTGTAGACTTTTGTTAGCCATAGAATAAAAGATCGCAGGGAAGAGTAGTTCTGGAGTACAACATATGTATTTATTGGAAAACATAAACTATCACATTCAATGAGCTTTCTGTGTAAAATAATTCCCCTGGTGTTAAGGTTTCCCATTAAATGCCCAGAGACGATTTCCATAATATAACAACTTGTCTTTCCTTGGGTGTTTTTGTACCACTCTACGCTAACTCCATCTGGCCCAGGAACCCTTCCATCATATCAATAGTGTTATTCAGATAGTCATTAGATGTGTGTGTCCCTCATTTCATCTAGAGGCAACTCTGTGTGACTTACAAACATAGATTTTCTCTTTCCAATTTAGGAATGCAGCTATATCCTTCCACTGCATAATTAAACTTTCTGGAAGATTTATTTCATTTGCAAAAAGCATGCTTATATTTACTGGGTATATCAATATTTGCAGAATATCTACAAAGAGAAAATTGATTTTATTACAATCACTATGAGTTTATCATATTTCTTATTACTAATATTATCTTCTTGTGTTTTAAAGAAGACGACAATAATGTCATAGGTTTTTCCCAGTGCATTTGTTTCATTATTTTCTAGAATATTCTGTATCTGATGCATAGTCAATTAACTGGTCTATAATTCTATTTTGACAATCATACCTAATGTGGATGAAAACTACAGTCTGTCTCCAGGAACAGGGGCAACTTTTTGCTTTCTACCAGCTGGAGGGTCTCGGGTGATGCCACTAAACATCATTTTAAAATGAATTTTTTTTTAAATGTAAAGTTTCTTTTATGATAGATGCAGAACTGAAGGTTCACATCTTGGCCACAGATTCCTAGTCACTCACCCCAGTTTATCTATTTATTTATATTTAATTAAGGCTTTTACATACATTAAAAACAAGAAAAAATAAGGTTCAAGAAAAGAAACGAAACTAAAGTTATAAAATACAATGACTTCCAACTTTCTCTTTAACAGATAATTACAATCTTAAAATCATCCTTCTCTCTTAGATGTTGTACAAATCACTTCGGCCCCTCGCTTAATCCATATCTTTTTTTTGTCCTCAAATCTATAAATCGTTGTTTTTTTCTTGCAGCAAAAATCCATGTAAGGTTTCCAATCTTTCAGAAAAATGTCTTTTCACTCTGGGAATTTTATTATTATTATTCTATCTGCTCATCCTATTCTATCTGAAGATGTGGACACTTGAAAGTTGAAGCAACTTTTCTGTCAGGTTTATGGACTGACTTCTGAGCTATCATTGAAGTAGTATTAGCATACAAGTAACTTGACAATTCAACATGATGTAATTAAAAGATATATAGGTCATGAAATTGTATATAAATTAGTTTCTAATTCACTCAGTCATCTGGGTTTTACTCCTACCAGTAGCTATTCTGAGACTCGTAACAATCTTGCATTCCACTATTTAAAGCAAGAAAGACCAAGGGATGCAGCAAAATAGTACATAGTAGCCATTCATGAATATAAGCCTTTGTATATCAATTTGAAATCAATTTTTGTTCAGTGGAACTTTCTCTTGAGTGTTTAAACTCTAAAACCTTAACTGGAATTTCCTAGTCATATACATAATTTATACATAAGCACATACATACACACAGACACATCCCAATTCCAAACTGTAGATACTACGTAACTATCAACTATATATATCCCTGAAAATCAGCATTGATATATTCACATGGATTTCTTTATGACATACTGTCTTTGTGGTTCACTCAAAAAAATGAAAATGTATTCATTTTTTCCTAAGTAAACTCTTAAATTGACCATAATAAGTGTTTTTATTTTTCAATTCCTATTGTATTAGAATTGTCTTGAGAGAAGAAGGAAGTAGGGGAGGAACCATAAACTTTTTAATGATATTGTTGCCCTTCTGTTCATTTTTAGACCCTGTAATTCAGCAGTGGTCTCACTGTTTCCAGGGACAACAGAAGAGTAAACATTGGGATTATTTTATTTATTTATGAAAATAATTTGTCGCCTATCCATTATGAGGTGACTGGGTGGCTTACAATGTTAAAAGTGGTAAAACCATTTTATATAGAAAAATATATAATAACAAGAAAAATACAAATGATTAAAACATGGGAAGGAAGGGAGGAGAACATGCAAGGGATGTGGAATCTATTATCAGTCCATTAACCACTTCCAGTCAGATACTCACCTAGTGGGCCCCCAGGCCAACCCAGGGCTCTTATAGGAGATCAGGAGGGTGGGAGCCAATCTCACTCAAGGAGCAAGATGTTCCAAAAGGTCAGTACAGTGGCAGAGAAAGCTCTTATCTTGAACCCCACCAGTTGGAATTCCTTAACCCACAGGATCTGCAGCATGCCTTCTCTGCCAGCATGGCTGAGGTGGGCCTGTCTTCCTGGGGTGATTTTTATTATAGATGTTTGCAGAATATTTCACTTTAAGAAGTTATTGATTTGGTTTTCTTGAACATGGATTCTCTTACAGAGTTCGGGATTGTTTCTTTACTCTGACTTATCAGCAAAGATCACATGTACAGATACTTAGATTGGTCAAATGGGTTAGATCACCAATTCTGCCTTGCTAAAGAGATTGAAAGGATATGAGTTGCTGACAAGGCATTCTAGCCTTGCAATAGTAATCACATACACTGTACTTTTGTGAATTATTCAGATATGAATTTTTATTAACTCACATAGCTTTTTATCTTGAAATTTACAGTAACACTGGACAGTTTTTTAAATGGTTTTCCAGCAGAGGGCACAATAGACCTTTAACTGAAGAGAGAGCCTCTCTTCTAAACTGTTCTTATTAATAACTTTTGCATTTGGAGAGTTGTAAAGGCTGAGATCTTGTATGAAACCACTCTTGACAGGAAGACATCAGCAATTTTCCAAGAGCCGTTTCAGAACATTGGGTTCCTAAAGATAGGAGGTGGATTCTAGAAATATAATTTGTGTTCTATCATCCATTTATAGTCATCAGGGAGTTATTCTTTGCATTCAAGTGAAATGGAATCTGATTAAAAATTACATCAATTGAAAACATTTTCCCCCTTCCTTTTGTTACCTTCATGATCATATGAGCATATTATCTGTCTCCATTAGCTCAGTATAACTCTGGCTGACTAGTAAAAGCTGATGAATAATAGAGGGGTTGTCGGAAGAAGGTGCCAGATCTCTTATCCATATTCAATCAAAGGCTCCAGTTCCAGCAATCAGAATTCTATGTTACAGTCCATAATTTTGCCTGCTAAGGGAAAAATATCCACACTCTGAAGACATGATCTGGAATGTTGGAAATTGTCTAATCTTCCTATGTTGTCTTAAGATAATTCCATCTGACTAGCTCCCTAATTCCAGGGTAAGATTTAGAAGAACAGAGGAAAAATATTCTGAGCAGATTACAGCATCTCTTTTCTGAAGCTAAGTGGAGTTGGGCCTAAGCAATTGGATTGGAAACATCTAGAACAGGATTGTCAAACTCATGGCGTCATCACATGACATATCTGGACTTTTTCTCCCTTCACTAAACGGCAGGAGCAAGGATCAGCACGAGATGCATCTGGCCCGCGGGCCATGAATTGATACCCCTAATCTAGAGAGTAATAGGACTGTACTCTACTAAGACGGGAGGTCTCCAAGAAGTCCAGACTAGGCTGGGAAGTTTAAAAAGTCCCAGGAGAGTGCAATGGCAAGCTATTACTGTAGTAATGCTATCAAGAAAACTAAATGAATATATCTAAGAAAACACTGGGATTTGAATGTAGTATATTTATTTCTCTATACTTTATTAGTATTCTACTAATAGAATGAAAAGGCATGATATGAATGAAATTATTATAACAGGATTATTGGGACCTGGCAGCTAATTATGTTTTCCTAGTATTTTATGAATAGAAAGATTAAAAGTGGGAGGCATGATTCTTTGATCTGGTAAGTAATGAAATATGCACAAAACTATTAGTAGAGACAAAAAAGGATTAGTTAACAGAATGCCGTTATGTATACTGTAGAATACACACATATATACAAATATATAGTATGTATGGTATTCAGCTTTGTTCGGGTATTTTCCCACGTCATTATAGTTTCGCTTTTAAAGTTGTAGCAACGTTTCGGCAGAATCTCATCTGCCATCATCAAGCTTCTGTATAGTGTTCGTCTGTGAGTCAGACTTTCACAGGCGTTTCTGTTTTAAATTTGGTGCTAGCCTACGCTGTGCCAGAATGGTTTTTTCTTCATCCTGATTGGTTGGGAGTCTTGGTCTGTGTTTATTGGTCTTGGAGTTTGCTGTGTTCTGCTTGATTGGTGTTTCTAATATCTTCTGTCTGTTTTGTAGCTTTTTTTGTCTTGATTGGCTGGCAACGTTGTGTTTCCTGTATTGAAGGCTTTTAGTGCGGCTTGGCTCCGAGTAAATGGACGGCTATCATTTATTAGGAAGCTAGGTTTCATCTGGGTGCCTGGTTGGGGTGTGTTTGAGCTGGTGGTATCAGGGGGAGTCTGTGCCCAGGTGTTTGGCTGGCTTGTGGTGTGGTTTTTTTGATTTTTTTGTTTGAGAGTGCAGGCTTCCAGATAATTGACAGTCTGGTGGAGTCATCTCTTCTATTCATGCTTTCAGGTCTTTTTTCAATCTCTATGGCTTCTCTGATAATTCTGTAGCTGGGATTTTCTATAGTGGCTCGGGTTTTGGTGCCATTGAAGTTGATGCTATGACCTGTGGCTTTCATGTGTTGGACTAGTGAGGAAGTGTGTTCCAGCTTTTTTACTGCATTTTTGTGTTCATCTATGCGGGTACTTATTCTTCTATTGGTCTGTCCAATGTATGTGGCAGGGCATGATGCACAAGGGACTTCATATATGCCTTGGTTTTCCAGGTCAATTTTATCTTTGGGGTTTCTTAGGATGGCTGCTATTTTTCTGTCTGTTTTGAAGGCAGTCTTGATGTGATGCCTGTGTAGTATCTTACTGATTTTGACTGTAGTACCTCTTATGTAGGGCAGGACAGCTGTTCCATAGGTCTGTTCATCTTCTAGGTCTCCATTATGTCTCAGTGTGTTTTTGTGGATCAAGCCAGTGATTTTGCTTTTGTGGAAGCAGTTGGCTGTCAGTACTTTAGTCATGGTGCATAGTTCAGTCTTTATGTGTGTCTTGTCTGCCAGGCATTTGGTTCTGGCAATTAGTGTTTTGGCCACAGAGTTTATCTGTGCTGGGTGGTGGTGGGATTGGGCGTTGAGGTAGTGGTTGGTGTGTGTTTTCTTCTGGTATATTGTGTGTCCTAGTGTGCCATCTGTTTTTTTGTAGATTAGTACATCTAGGAATGGTAGTTGTTTGTTTGTTTCCATTTCCATGATGAATTTGATTTTGGGGTGCGTGCTGTTTAGTGTGTTAGGAAATTGGCAGTTGTTGCTGTAGCATTTCAAGCTAAAAAAAAGAGTTTGCAAGAGAAAGGGGGAATCCCCAACTCTAGACCACTAGAGGTAAATTGATCCTTGTAAGACCGTTGATCACATACCCATCTTTGTGTGAATTGATAACCACCATTTTCATTTCATGACTTTTTCATTGTTCCCTATTCACTCTGTATTCATCAGCAGACAGATTTCAATCTCATCTGATGCTCCAAAGATAATTTTACATGGGAAGATATCTGTCCACTGTGGCCCACTTTTGCAATATTTTCAGCACAATTAGGCTGAGTGAAAATTAAAAGTGTTCCTCTAGCAAGAGATATCAGTCAAAATAACTCTTACTGGGAGGAGAAATATCCCCCTCTAGTTTAGCTATGATCACTGTTTTTTTCTTTGTGAGAAGTACAAAACAATTGAGTTAACCTAAGTTAACTTGTATTTAGCATCATACTACAGTAATGTCTTTCTGGGTCACAGAAAGAAAGAAATAGTAAGCCAAATAAATTAAGACATAGGTTAAGAAATAGAACTAAATTTAATTTATATAAATGGCATATTCATTACACTGCTCTATATCCTTTTCTCTTTGCAAACCAAACCTTTTCTTTTATCACATTGATTCATACACTTTCTTTTGTTTTTTTTAAAATGTCTTACCTCCATCTTTTTGTGGATCTCATCAACCAATCATGATTTTCTTAGTCTTCGTCTTCTCCTTGGCCCATAAACTTTTCCACTGTATTTTTATCCTTATAAAAAGTATAATATCCAGATATTATAGTATAATATCTTCTTTGTGGGAGATTTATTTGAATCTTCTGATGACTATAGTTCAATTGTTTCATATTGCAGTTTCTTTAGGAATGACTACAAAGGTGTCATTGGGTTCCACAGAAAATATTAAGCCATAATATGATTTATGATTTATTTTAACTTAGAATCTTCTGTGCATGAAGCAATTTAAAACTTAATAGGTTGTGCAAAGCTTGCCAGTTGTAGTTTATTCAATAATTCATGTTTATTGAATAAATAAATGTAAATAATATTTTAAAAATATAAATTCAAAATTGCTTGTTTGATTTAAAACAATGTACAAACCAAGGCAATTTTAATAGTGAGCCAAAGTTTAAACCTTTTTAAAACAGACTGCTAAGCTAGAAACCACGGCTTATAACCACAAGACCTGATCTTACCTGTCACATTAAAATCAAAATTAATTCATATTGCATTGAATGCACAAAACCTTGGACATCTCCATCTAGGGAACAAGGTAAAAAAATGATGTGAATATCAGAATAAAGTTCTTCCAGATCAGCCAATAGAATAAATAGAACCAAATGCTCAAATATAGGGCATTTCCAAAAATATATTTCATGATCAACTGCTTTCTTCTATAGCTGACAGTTCACAACATTCACTACATGTATATGACTTTCTTTCTGGAATGCTCTACCTGATTCAGTTGTTTCAGCTACAAATTTTCACAGTTTCAGTCACAAATTGACTTCCTTGGACCTTATATCATACTTAAGTGGTTAGTAGAGGGGGCATGCATAGGTGCACTAATGTGCCTATCATCCCTGTCATTGTATTTTTATTCTTTTAGTCTTGTTCTTGTTTTTGTTTGACAAATTATAATACAGAAATATACCGCTTCACTGGGCTTTACAGCTCTCTAAGTGGTTTACAGAGTCATCATCATCTTTTGATAATCCCTTGTGGGGTGGAGTCTGGGCAACTGAATGGAACTGAGTGGTTACTGGCTGGATGTCTTTCCTGTCACCAATGCAGTAGATATATTCAGTAGATATATTCTTATCGTGCCCAGAGAAATATGTGCCTCTACCTAGAATCAAACTCACAGCCTCCTGATTGTGAGGCAAGAGTGCCCCCTCTAGGCCACTGCACCACTCTAGGTTTACAGAGTCAGCATATTTCCCCCAATAATCTGTGTCCTCATTTTACCGACCTCGGAAGGATGAAAGGCTGAGTTAAACTTGAGACAGTCAGAATTGAACTCCTGGCAGTGAGCAGTGAGTTGGCCTGCAATACTGCATTCTAACCACTGTGCCACCATGACAAAACAGCTGTAACATGGTTTTTGGCTATGCATTATAATTACTTCATTCATAATTATTCAGGTAGGATTCTGTCTCCTTTGGCGTAGCATAACATAGTCTGCATTAGATTAAAAGCAACTTTAAAAAGTTCAATGATGTAATTATAATGCACCATCACTAAGAAGAGCCCCACCAATGTTTCAGTCAACCTCATCAACAACATGTCATTCAAAAATCTGGCAAAAAAGATAGATTTTACAAATACCAGCTATTCATGCATGAAGGGAAAGAGAAAGATTTTACAAATACCAGCTATTCATGCATGAAGGGGAAGGGAAGGAATATCTTCATAGATTGTTAGCTGTGCATCATTCATAAGGCAAGAAAATGTTCTCTACACCAGGGGTCCCCAACCTCTGGGCCGTGGCCCAATACTGGGCTTTGGCCTATTTGGAATTGGGCTGTGCAAGTGGCTGGCCATACTGCATACACACACAGATGCATGCGGCTCAATTTACACAAGCAGTGGGCCAGTGGGTAATCGCATGTGTGCATGCTGGCCCGCCACTCACACAGCCTAATTTCCCTGTCCCTCCCCCCAGCCAGGCCACCAAGTCAGAAAGGATGAAGACCATTGCCGTACACCCATGATGGTGAACCTATGCCACGTGTGCTAGAAGTGGCACGCAGAGCCATCTCTCTGGCCATGCCAGCTGTCACCTATTGCTCTTCTGGGTTCCGGCACAAACATATGCACTGGTCAGCTGGTCTTCATGCATATGGAAGTACCGAAAATTGGAAGGGTAGCTCCCCTGGCACGCATGTATGCGCCGGTTCCCTGATCTTTGTGCACACATGCGTGCCAGCCAGCTGGTCTTCACACACATGGGAACTCCAGAAATCAGAAGAGCAGCTCCCCAAAGCACATGCACACACCAGCCAGCTGGCCTTCATGCGTGCATGCATGTTAGAAACCAGAAAACTAGGTGGACGGTGCACCTGTGCATGCCGAGAAGCTAAGCTTCTGATTTCCGGTGCACACACACATTGGGGAGCTGCTCTTCTGGTTTCCAGCACATGTGTGTGTGTGCACGCTCCCATTTTGGCACTCAGTGCTGAAAAGGTTAGCCATCACGATCCATCTATGCACATATATTTCACATAATGTGCAGATGAGCCTTAATTCATTTCCAGATGCAGTCTCATAACCTATATTTTATTTTCTGTTTGCTCCTTGAATGAATCGGCCATCCCTTTCTGCCTATTTAGCAACCCATCAATCAGGATTTATTCTCTCAGCAGCTCTGAGAAGCAACTTGATGTTGGAAATGTGAAGCAATATTGCCTTGTGTGTCCTAAAGGGAGAACAGTTCTCTCTGAGTACTTTGAAAACCAAACAGCCTGTGTGCCTAGATAGTACTCATAGCATTTTGGGTTGGGTTGTGAGAGACATCATACAGCATTCAGGAACAGTATATTGACTGATACCACAATGGAGCTTTAAATCAATGGAACATCTAAGAACACAGCAAAAGCTGTTGAGCAGGGAGTTCAGACATGGACTCAAAAATGGATAACAACTCTTTTCTCTCCATTGTAAATGCTTCAGCTTTCGTAAGAGGTTTCATCACCGCACAAGAAATAAGATACAGTTCAAGTCCCAGCAATGTTATTTTGTTTTCCGGTATGCTGCTACCTTGGATAGCATTTTTAATATGGATTCAACCAGAAGCCCTGAAGATTTGTACATCAGCAGTAAACAAAGGCAATGAAAGACATCCTGCAGTTTGATGAAATATATCCTTATAGGGGGTCGTATCACTTAAAGGGGGAAACTGTGAACTTTCAGAGGAATTCATCAAGTTTCCAAGCGAGAGGAAAGGAAAAGAAAGAAATAGGGTAGAAAACAAAGTGGGCAAATCCTATAAAGCTTTGTATCTGCACTTTTTCATATATATTAGTACAAAAATATAAAGAATTGCAAAGATTGTAATATTATCAAATAATGCCTTCCCCAAATGGAGATCAAATCTCCATAATAAGCATTGACCTGGGAAAATTCATTATATCATATGTCACCTCAAAACCTAATAAAAGCTACTTTCTTTTTTTCTAAACAATTTGAAAACCAAATACATACTTCTCCTGAGCTTATCAAGACCATAATCACACTTGTACCTCAAAAGTTGTTAATGAATAAAAAAAAATTCTTACAGAGAAGGATGTCAAAAGTCAAAGCCTATTGAGGTTCCCAGAGCCAGGAAAAAGATGGGAAATCAAAATTAAATAATATGGTCAACAATAGGGTTGGAAAAATGGGATTTGAAGGTGGTATGAAGTCTTCATACTCTGCCCTACTGTTATAGAATGTTGTTCCTGGGCTCCCATGACCTTAACAAGCCTTGACTTCCTCCATTCTTCTCTGTGTGATTGGTTCCAATTCTGCTTTGCTCCTACTTCCTGCTAAAAATGTGGCACAACTCTCAATACTCTAGATCTTTTCCCAACACATTTATGAACTGAATTAATAACTGAATCAACACATTTATTAACTGAATTTAAAGTTTTAGTTTTAACCATTACCATGTTTTCTGTTTATTTGTTTTAAATCCATACCTTAAGGCTACTGTATCTAAGATTTTCCCAGTCACTTAAGACTGTTCTAGCTACATATATGTATTCATATATGTACATTTATGAATACATAGACACATACAAAATAACAAAGTTGGAAGCGACCTGGGTGGTCTTCTAGTCCAACCCCCTGCTCAAGCACAAGACCCTGTGCCATTTCAGAAAAATAACTCTTCTTAAAAACCTCCAGTGATGGAGCACTACGACTTTTGAAAGCAAGCCATTCTGCTTTGTTCTCATTGTTTTCATCATCAGGAAATTAAGTTTTTCTTGGCTCCTAGGACTCTAAGACATATTTAATAAAATTCCTGAAAAGTATGACTTTCTGAATAATACCTGCCAGAAGAGGAAAAAGCGGCTGCTTGAAGGTGCTGAAAGGATAGCTTTCCCTCTTTTCCTACGGAATAAATAACTGGATATTAAGAAACCTATTTTTAGGTGGAAATTGGTTTTAAGCGATGAGTGGGAAGAGAGAGGATTAAAAAGAAAATATTTGTATGCTAAGATTTTGTTGGAGCAGATGCCTTAAGGATTTGAAGACTAGAATATATTGTAATAAGATTTTAAACAGATTTGGACTTTCTTTCTCTTTGATTGATATTACCCCAGAAGGAGAAAGTGAGAACTCTGCCTTGGTTTGGACTGATTGATAACTTTGGGACTGTTTTATCTTTTTTATTTTCTTTTGAATATTCTGGTTGTTGTAAGAAGAAAGAAGGAGAAAAGAAAAGAAAAGATTTATAATGGCTCTTTCTGTTGAGGAACTAAGAAAAGAATATGAACAAGCAAAAAAAAAATGGTAAAGATGGTGTGGAAGAAGCTTTCCTTTTCTTAGAAATGGCGCTTACTAATTATCAACAAAAATTACAACAGATGAAGACAGCAGAGGAACAAGAAAGAAAGGAAGGAGCCATCTTTAATGAATCTCAGAATTTGATCCAGAAAAAAGGAAGAGAAAAGAAAAGAAGAGAAGAGAAAAGAAGAAAACTAAAGGACTTAAGGACTTAAGATCTAAAAAACATTTAAGAAAGGGAAAAATAAAGTGCAAAACCAATATGATGATTGTAAACAAAGGGGAAAAGAAATACGACAGAGAAGGGAAGCCGGTAAGGCAGAGGCTAGAAGAAGGGGGGTAGAAAGGTTTGTTGGGAGAAGAAAGAAAGGGAAAAGGTGGAGAAAAGCTACAATCAAAGGGATGATAAAAATGGACAAAAGATACAAATATAATGATTTAAACTAAGATGATTAATTAAGGTAGAATTAAGAAGTGTGAAATATGTGGAGAAGTTAATATAGAAGGCTTAGAATGGTAAATAAAATAAGTAATGATATGTAAGATGAGCATGAATATAATTGAAGTCCATGAAGAGAGAGACACCTGGGTCCAAGTTACTTTCCAAAAAGATTTTTTTTTATGTTTTGTGTGTTGTGTGTATATGTCTTTATTGGGGGAGAATTGGTAAAAACTTGTAGAAATATAGAATGAGAATAATGGTAACTAAGTCAGAAAGAATCAGATGAAATAATAATAATGATATTGAATAAGAGTAAAGAGAAGTAAAGAGAAAATTGAATAAGAGGTTTTGGTATATTATATGGAAATGGTTTAAAACAGAATCATAATTTATCTGACTTGTTAAATTTACAATGGAAAAAGGTTTAAACATGTAATGAATAATGATAATTTGTGTGTTTTAAAAATTAATAAAACTTGTTTAAAAAAAAAAAAGAAATTCCACCTTAGTTCTAGGTTGCTTCTCTTATTGATTAGGTTCCATTCTTTGCTTCTTGTCCTGCCCTCAGGTGCTTGGAGAATAGTTTGGCTCCCTTTTCTTTGTGGCAGCCCCTTAGATATTGGGAAACTCCTGTCCTGTCACCCCCTTGTCCTTCTTTTCATTACACTAGACATACCTAATTCCTGCAACTGTTCTTCATATGTTTTAGCCTCCAGTCCCCTAATAATCTTTGTTGCTCTACTCTGTACTCTTTCTAGAGGCTCAACATCTTATTTATAACGTATTTCTATACATATACATTTGTTTTCAAAAACTTACTTTGTAAGAAAGTTAAAGGGACTTCCTTTGTTTAATTTGTTCATTAAAATGTTTATCGTTTGTATACTTACAAAATTAAATAATTACAATTCAAAACATGGCAGAAACGTTGTCTTTTGTTTATTTTGAATTCTGAAGAGGTGCCTCATTTCATTTATATGACTCGAAGATGAATAAGTAGCTGATGTGGGCTATAAGGTGGGGTGCAAAACTAAATAGCCTCATGGTTTCCTATATAGTGGAAAAGAGAAGTATGAAAAAGGTAAATGGAAACCCTCTCTATGGCCACATTAATGCACAGCAGAGAAAGGCAATGCTATGCAAAAAGAAAAAGAAAGATGCCATGTGCAGGAAGCCATAATAATGCTGATAGAGAACAATCAGCAGATTCATAACTAGATGATAGAGATGATGTTCCCAGCCCCATATGCTCTGTACTGTAGCATCTTACATTCAAGTTATAACATGTCTGGTGGGGAACAAGGGAAAGAGAAAGTAGGCCATGAGAAAGAGGACAAATTTAAGTAAGCAGTTCACTAGTCTGTTGTGGAATTGCCCTAAATTACAGATCACATAGCCAATGTTGAGAATCACTGATTTAAGAACAAGAGACTTGTCTAAAATGCTTGTCTTAGCTTTATTTGGAAACTAAATCATGGGGAGGAGGAAAGGGGCTTTTACCTTCCTCTGACATCCAGCGAGGATGGTTGATATAAGGATCCCGCATTTCTTACCACATTTTTCCATGATCCCACAAAGTAATTTAGCTTTTACAGCTTCCGGATAGACTTGTTAACTGAATTACCCGTTGAGATGAGGGAACAGCATGCAGTCTCCTGTGAAAATATAATATACTCATTTCATACAGAATTATGATCATTAAAGTCAGGAAATTTAGTTAATGAAATTATTGCTTAGGGATGGTGGCAGATTCAAAACACTGCAAGGAAATAATGCAGAACAGGCAAATGTTTCAGAACGCTGAATAATAAAAGATAAGCTCTTTCAAAAACTTATTCAACAGTTCAATAACCAAAGAATCGGCCACCCAGGGGAACGCAGTCTGTTAGCTTTACAGAGAAAGTGTGTCCCTGACATTTTGCAGTTTTGCAGTCCATGAAAACAAATTTCCTGAAATATCTGCTACCCTTTTGGTATTCTGAATGAACAGGGGATCTTTTCATTCAGAGATTAAAATGTCCCTGAAGTAGATCTTTTCAATTGTTATATACTGTAGCTACAGGGATTGTAGATCCCTGTCCCCAGATACTCTGCCTTTCATCTACATGTTTAATATTCCATGAATGGAACATAAATGTCTCTTTAGATATAGAAAAGCAGTGCAGGCCTTTGAAGAAGGCACCATTTGGACTACACTATAAGCCCCCATTCACCCCCCCCCCCACAAAGCTCCTTCATAAAGCAACATGTCTCTCTTCCTGCAGCCTCTGTGCTGCTCTTTGAACTACTCGTGACATTTCCAGGAGTAGCATTTCATCCTTCTGGAAGTGCTAGAGGAAGCCATTGAAGGGCCCAAATACTACATCCAAATTCCATTATTACTGAGCAAATTGAATTAAATAGTGACACTTCTGTTGTGTAAAGCATGTCATTAAGGAAAAAAGCAGCTGGGATGTATTTGCACATGGTTTAATTCCTATCATGCTTGAATATACAGTGCCTTCCCATGATAAAAGTTGGACGGGAAATGAGAAGAGGCAAATTAGGGATTTATCTTACTGAATTGATTATTGTTGCTGAAAGTGAGCTGTTCAGATGAAATCAAAAATAGCCATATTTTCCACACATATGCTCAGCACCATCATTTTCAATCACCTTGGAAAAATCATCTGTCTTATTATGAAATACAAATAATCAATAGTCATGAACACATAAAATAAGTTTGAGTTTTGCTCAACCCATAATCTTTTGCATTTGATAAACTAGCACTAACTCAGCTGAATGTATATTTTATAAACTACTCTTTCCTTTTAGGCAAAATGAAGTACCATAGTTCAAAAAAGATCTCATTTCAACATCTTAAGATCAGGAGTGGGATTCTACTGGTTCCCTCCGGTTCTATATGTTATGATTCTGCTCAGTTTGGAGAACCAGCAAATCATGCCCCTGGCTGGCCCCGCCCCTTCCCCTCCCGGCCACTTGCCTCTGATAAAACTGAAGATATGTTGCTGGAGCTGCTGGGCTTTAAGCCTGGAGCAAGAATCCTTTTCTCTCCTCCCCCCACCCCATCCCATTTGGAAGATATTGAGTTTTGCTGTTGCTGACGACGTCCTCCATGATGAGGTAAATGAGGTATTTTTTAGTATTTATTTGATTTGTCAATCACATACAAGATACAGGTATAAGAATAAATGTAGTTTTGAATACATGAGATAGATACTTATAAGAAAAATAAAAAACAATAGGACAGGGATGGTAGGCACGATTGGTGAGCTTATGCACACCCCCTACAGGCCTCTTAGGAAAGGGGTGAGGTCAATAGTAGAAAGTCTAAGGTTAAAGTTTTTGGGGTTTGGGGAAGAAACCACAGAGTCAGGTAGAGTATTCCAAACATTGACCACTCTGTTGCTATAGTCGTATTTTCTGCAGTCAAGTTTAGTGCGGTTAACCTTGAGTTTGTATCTATTGTGTGCTCTTGTGTTGTTATGATTGAAGCTGAAGTATTCATTTGCAGGTAGGACATTGCAATGTATGATTTTATATGCTATATTTAGATCAGACCGGAGGCGGCGTAGTTCTAGTTTTTCTAGGTCTAGAGTTTCAAGTCTGGTGGCATAAGGTATTCTGCAATGAGTAAAGGAGCGGAGAACTCTTCTTGTGAAATATTTCTGGACTTTTTCAATTGTGTTAATATCAAATACATGATATGGGTTCCAGACTGATGAGCTGTATTCAAGTATAGGTCTAGCAAATGTTGTGTATGCTCTAGTTAGTAGTGTGATATTACCAGAAAAGAAGCTATTAGGATTAGATTAACAACTCTTAATGCCTTTTTGGCTACATAGGATTAGATTAACAACTCTTAATGCCTTTTTGGCTATGTAGTTACAGTGGGCTCTAGCACTTAGATCATTAGAGATGAGTACTCCAAGGTCCTTGACAGAATTTGGATCATCAACAAGGTCTTGACTATTCAGCCTGTATTTTATTTTCTGATTTTTTCTGCCAATATGTAAGACAGAGCATTTATTTGTTGAGATTTCAAGTTGCCATTTGTTTGACCATTCTGATACATAGTTGAGGTCTTTTTGAAGGGTAGCAGTATTGTCTGGTGTTGAATAGCTTTACATCATCAGCGAAGAGAACTCAGTTGCTCTTAATATGATCACAGAGGTCATTTATGTAGAGTATGAAAAGAGTTGGTCCTAAAACACTGCCTTGGGGGACACCACTGTTGACAGGTACAGAATTTGATAGGACACTCCCAATTTTGACCATTTGTTGTCTGTTTGACAGGAATGCTTCTATCCAGTTATGCAGGTGTCCAGAGATACCATAAGATTTTATCTTATGGTAGATCAAGTGGGAAGTGGCTGGTGTGTGTGTGTGTGTGTGTGTGTGTGTGTGTGTGAATTTAAGCCTCCTTCCTATAAAATCCATTCAGAAAACAAAGGAGCAGATATTGTTTAATTCTGCTTCAGCCCAGATTGCTTGGAGAGAAAGTAGTTTATTTCATTGACTAATTCATTGGCTTCCCGGCATTTCTTGTAGCACTGAGTAGCTGCTTGCCTTTTGAAATCCAGCGCTGAAGCCCAAGAGTGCTGGATTTCAAAATAAAAGCCAAGGAGCTCAGTGCTACAAGGAGAAGTTCCAGGAAGCGTTGTTGGAGCTGAACCGGGATTTGAAGCATTTTGAAGTAGCCTGGAGCAAGAATCCCTTGGGGGGGTGGACTTTAATATCTTTAAAGCTGTGTCCTTGTGATGAAGGGGCAGTTTATATTACATTTTATAGTTTAATCCACCAGTAGAAAATAGGTAACATCCATTTGAGGTCAATCCATGCATTTAGTGGGGAGGAGGAGAAGGCAATATTAAATCAGAGCCTTGGTACAAGGGGCAATCCAGTAGAAGTGCCTTGATGGTTCTGTCCAAGCAGAGACAGGAGCGTGGTAAGTATGGGATCTTACTAAATCAGTTCATACAGAGATACAATGCTCAGTATCTTTAAAGTTGTAGTGTGCAGCAGCTGCCAAAAAAGCTAATGCAATCCTAAATTGTATTAACAGAGGGATACAGTCAAGATCAAGGAAAGTACTAATGCCACTCTATAAAGCCTTAGTAAGATCACACCTTGAGTATTGCATCCAGTTTTGGTCACCACATTATAAAAATGATGTTGAGACTCTAGAAAAAGTGCAGAGAAGAGCAACCAGGATGATTAGGGGACTGGAGGCTAAAACATACAATGAATGGTTGCAGGAACTGGGCTTGGCTAGTCTAGTAAAGAGAAGGACCAGGGGAGACATGATAGCAGTCTTCCAATATTTGAGGGGCTGCCACAGGGAGGAAGGGGTCAAGCTATTTTCTAAAGCACCTGTAGGCCAGACAAGGAATAATGGATGGAAACTGAACAAGGAGAGATTTAACCTGGAAACAAGGAGAAACTTTCTGACAGTGAGAACAATTCTGGAACAGCTTGCCCTCGGAAGTTGTGGGAGCATCATCACTTGAGACCTTCAAGAAGAAATTGGACTGCCATTTGTCAGAAATGGTGTAGGGTCTCCCGCTTGGGCGGGGGGTTGGACTAGATGACCTACAACGTCCCTTCCAACTCTGATTATCTGTATCTGTAAAGTTGGTAATTCTTTCATGTTACTGACTTGGGAGTAATCAAATGATCAGGTCTCATACTGCCTGGGAAATTCTGGGAATTGAAGTCCACATGTCTTAAAATTGCTAAGCTTGAAAATTATTCAGCATATGTAGCTACCAACCTTTTCTTGCTGGGCTCTATATTGCCAGTTTACTTTTAGATTAGAGTTGCTCTGTGGCTTGAAAAGCATCCAAATCAATGTCGCACTGGACCTTATTTTTTTAGTCACGCTAAGTGCCAATGAATTTTTAATCTTTCTATTACTGCTGTGTTTTCACTCTGCCTAATAGCACAGACAGAGCTTTCTCTCACACACAAGTTTAAAGGCTGATCTATCAGCTTTTAAAGCTAATTCTTGTTTTTTCACAACAAGAAACTTAGTTATGTGTTCTGGACAGAGCACTGACTTTCATGTTAGTGTTGATGCGCAAAGTAGATAGGATGCCTACGGTGAGGGAAAGCATTTTTCACGATTCTGAAACTAATTAATGGTTCTCATGTAGGGGCAGAGGCAGAGGGTGATGATGGTTAAAAAAAGGTGAGATGGTAACAACCATGTGATCAAACCCACCATCTCAAATTTCTCACCCCCTTTTTCATGCATACCCTATTCTTATCTTAAGGAACAACATAGACATCTGTATTATTATCAATTGGTCTACAAGACATGTAAGGATATTATTATATTACATTGGCTATAAAAATCTAACCAAATATACAGTAGATTTTATTTTTGGCTGTTTTCTGCTGCATTTAGTTACTTGAATCATTGCATACGTCGTTACAAATTTGGAAAGAATATTAATACAAGGAAAGGAAGGAATTACCTTAGCAAAACTAGCCATAAAAATAATTAAACAAATCCATAGAACAAATATGTCTTCAATGACTCACAAACTTTAATATCTGGCTATAGTCAGAGCCTTTCTTGTCAAAGTCTGGGAAAAACCTAGTGTAAAGTAGAATGGTGACCTATTTATGGAATGTATTTGCTTATCGTTGCATATAACTACTGGAAACCACATAAAATTTTAATCTATATCAGATTATACTTTTATGAGCAACTCTCTTAGAGTATTATAATCTATGAACATCCCAACAGGACTAGTCCCCAGTTTGCAACCTGATAAATTGAAAGTGCAGAGGGAGAGAAATTTGAATTTATTGGTACTGCTTTTCCTGGAGAATTGCTCCCCAAATATTTTCCCTTCCTTTGCAAACACCTGGGTCAGAGGTTTTAATATTTCCTAGGATATTTCATTTTTCTAGGAGAGGGGTGGGTGCTAACTTCCTATAATACAAAAATGCACACAGAATTAGAAAATTGTTAAAATCCAGAAAAATTAAAACAAGTTCTATCAAATATTCATTTATAATCAAGTTGTCTTCCTTAAAAGGAAACCTATATAATATTTCATATTGAGAATGCTTAGGAAGAAGACCTAATCCTCCTTTTAAAACTTTTAGAAATAATGTGTGGGGGTGGGGGTGTTATTTTTGGTGTTTTTCTATTAAATAGAAATTTTATCAACATTTGTTGTCAAAATTTCAAAACCTTAGAATTCAAATATACTGTATAACTTGGAAATAATAAAAACAATTTTGGAAAAACTGATAAATTTATGGCAATTATTTTGCCTAAAGTAGATTTAAGTAAAATCCACAAATTTTGCAATGGCCGCCACAAAGAAGCCGGCAGCTGGATAAGATTGTGCTGGAGAAAGAAGGAGAAAGAAGAAACAGGAGAAGTGAAAGTGCTGGCTGAGCCGGGAGAATAACAACTTTTAAATACCCTGGAAACTGAATTGCCTGAAAGATACATTGTATCCCTAAGAAGATTGGAAGCGGAGAAAGCTGTCAAGGGAAAGTTTTTTTTTCTTCACTCTCCCACCCCATATAAAGCCAAGGGATAAAGGATTCCTGGACATTGGATTTAACAACTTAAGAAATCGGAAAACCTGTATTGGAGGTATGGATTTCTGAACAATTAAAGGAAAATTGTTGTAAGTGGGTAGGGAGAGGAAAAAAAAAATTGGAGCAGAATTTGAAAAGGGAGGAGATTGCCTAGAACTTTAAAGAAAGATATATCTTCATTGGAACTTTTTGATTAAACAGTAACCCCAGAAAGAGAAATACAAGAAAGAAAGAAAAAAGTATTAAAAGAAATAGTTTATTTGGATTCTTTGGTGACTTTGGAACTTTTTGGAATTATTCTGGATTAAAAATACTTGGGTGGTTGTTTTGGAAAAAGTTTTTCTCTTCACGATGGCATTGCTTGTGGATGAACTTAAAATTGAATATCAAAAATATAAAAAAGAAGAACAAGATGGAAAAGATACTTTGGGCACTCTTTTTCAATTTCTAGAAATGGCGGTATGCACTTATGAAAAATTGACTACGCAGCAGGATGACTGGGACAAAGAAGAAGAAGAAGCCATTTTTGATGAACAATGGGTTCCTTTTGGGGAGGAGGAGAAAGAGGAAAAGAAAAAGGGGATTTTAAGGTTTGAAAAAACAATCAAAAAAGAGAAAAATGAGATGAAAGGTGGATACAAGGTTAGAAAACAACAGAAAGGGGGTAAGCAGAAAAAGAAAAGGGAGGAGGAGAGACAAAGGGGTAAAAAGGGCAAGGAGAAAAATAAGCAAGAGAGAAAGGAGGGGATGAGAAGCCTTAATGCTGGGAAGCAAGATTTAAAGAAACAAAACTTATTTAGAGACAATGGGTAAATCTAATTGAAAAAGGGATTCTGGAAGGTACATAAGATTGTGTTTTTATATGTGTATTTAGAGTAAAATGTTTAAGATATAAATGAGTATCAATATATATGATTAGCTTTTTAATGGTATTGATAGTGGTTTTATATGCTTTTATTTTGTTTTTTGTTTTTCTCATAAAATTTATTGTGTAATTTTAGAATGTACTAAACAGAATCCCAATATAAACTAAGTGTTATATTAAGTATTATTAAGTTAGGGGAAAGAGTCAAAGGTGTCACTCCAATCAGTGTACAGGAGAAGTATATTTAAAGAGAAAAGATGAATGGATAGCTGGAAATAGAACAGACAAAGAATGATAAGTATTATGAATTGAATTGAGATAAGATAAATAAAATAAAAATAAGAAAGATAAAAGAGGGAAGAAGCTATATAGAAAATTGAAAATAGTAATAAGATATGGAATGATATATAAAGTAAATATGATTTTTGAATTTGTGTCTGTGCGAAGAGTTTTAACCCGGGATCAAGCAGCTTTCAGAAAAGATGTTTTGTGTTTTTTATGTTTTATGTTTTGTATGTTAGTGTATTGTTTTTGAAAGGCAATAAAATTCTAATGAGCAAAAAATATAATTTGGATAATAGAATGAAAAGGAGAAGTTGGAATAAGATACGAAGTTGAACAGATAACGTAAATATATATATTACAATTTGGAACTATTTTGTATGTTCTATTGGTGTTTTTTTTAGAAAAGATCTTTTATGTTATTATGCCTTGATTGTTTGTGTATTGTTTCGTAAAACTAATAAAATTTGTTTAAAAAAAAAACTTTTAGAAATAATGTGTGGGGGTGGGGGTGTTATTTTTGGTGTTTTTCTATTAAATAGAAATTTTATCAACATTTGTTGTCAAAATTTCAAAACCTTAGAATTCAAATATACTGTATAACTTGGAAATAATAAAACAATTTTGGAAAAACTGATAAATTTATGGCAATTATTTTGCCTAAAGTAGATTTAAGTAAAATCCACAAATTTTTCCCAAAATACATAGATTAAGAAAAAAAAAACATTTTCTAAAAAACTTTTACTCCCTGCAACAGTGCTTTATAATAGAGCTGATTTTTTTTTAAAATACTTACTGATTTTTGACAGATATTAATGCTACACTTTTTACTAATTTCTTTGGGGATCTATGTTTCTTTCTAGATCTGGAGCCTATATTTATAAAAAGTATTTCTGTTTTTGTTAATTTTCAGTCCTGCTAGTTTCCGATAAGATCTTTCTTAAAAAGTATTTCTGTTTTTGTTAATTTTCAGTCCTGCTAGTTTCCGATAATTGGTAGATCTTTAACTGGATTAGATAAGAACATGCAATATTATTAACATATGCATTACATAAAAATTCATAGAAACATGCAATTCTGATTGTTTTGGATTCTCCATAATATTATACATAATAAGGCAGACCTGTCCTGCCCCTTTATATATCTGGGACATTTCTGATTCTAAATTATTAATCCTTGCACTAGCTTTGCAACATTATACAATTTAATAATATTTGAGCAAAAGTTTTGATTCAAGTTATATTTATTCAAGATTTTTTCCTTAAAGTGTGCATTCTAAGTGATCAAAGGCATTGTATACATCAAAAGGGAAACCAAACGTGATCTGTGTTTGTAATATATAATACAATTTAATATTTTTCTAATGAGACTTGTTTTCTTTTCACAAAGGTATATTGGTCTAAAGTAATATATTTTATTAGTTGTTGTTTTTTTCAATCTCATAGCTAATAAATACATTAAAAAAATCTATGTGTCTTTATTTATCAGAGGAATTCTGGCAATTTTTTGCTGGAAACTGGCAAAAAAAACACACCACCCATTCAAACAAATGAGTTTATTTAATGATCTCCATGATCATTTAATGACTGCTGCAAAAAAAAGGCCAGAATATTACTTCCAATCCCATTATTGCCTTAATTTATGATGGCAATGATTTACAGTCATAATTCGAGGCTTAATTCCTGTCATAAATCAAGGATTATCTGTAGAGCATGGATAACATGGACATCAGAAAATTTAGTTATGTTCCCAAGATATGTTTACTGTCATTATTTAATGAGATAATTCATAGAACTGAAAATATGGTTGTTGCTGCCAGGTTAGTTATAGTAGAATACTAGAAAAATTGTGAATCCTCCCAGATAGACCCAACAGGAAAAAGGACTAGATGAACTAAATCGATTTTATTGTAAAGCTATATTAACAATCTTGCAAGTCTGAAAGTTCAAAGTTCTTGTCCCTACTTTTAACTGCTTGATCCATTAGAGCAGGTTCTTCCTAAATTTCTTTGACCATTAAGCCACTGGAGGCTCCTCTCTTGTCTACTTGTTTCCTAGGCAGCATCTCTTCCCCTCATTCTCCAAGTTCATCTATATGTTCTATTATAAAGACACAGAGCTTCATAATTAGATCTCTGATATGGAAAATTGAATGTATTAAAGTGGGAAATGGTGGGGTATGCTAGAAAAATTACCTTTGATTAATTTGGGGGAAAAGGATTCTTTTTGCAAAGTGTAATAGACAAATTATTTTTGCTTATCCCAGTATATACAAAAACGATTCTATATCCTTTGCCCTGCATTTGATTTGTTTTCAAACAAAATAATTTTTTTCCTTTATAAAGTGGTTAGGAAGAGATTGAAAATTAGCTGGATTCCACCTCACCTTTCCTAAAAAATCTGGACTGTTACAGTACAAAGCACATAAAAAGAAGTACCACTATCAACCTATGGCATGGAGCATCTGGACAACATAATGTTTAAAAGAATAAGCACTAGAGTGCTAGGGCTTAAACATTTTAAATATTTATTAGTCATAAATCCCAAAGCAAGTTGGAATGCATTAGGTTTTCCTTTTTAAAGCCTTCAAAGCAAAAATAGGTAAAATTATTAGTTATAGTCCCTTCCATTACTGGATGAGAATCAGGTCAAGAAGGCAAAGAGAATTGTAAAAGGCTGGAGTGCACATCCTTGATATGCGTCTGACACTAATTAAATACAACAGAAAAAGCAGCACAAAAATTTATCTCCTGTCTTCTTTAGCTCTTATTAATGCTGCTTAGTTCTGGATCTAGCCTGAATGTTATCTGCTCACTTTTCAGAAATGGGCTTTTTTGGGAATAGTTTTTAAGGGCTATTTATTTATATAAAACATGGTGAATAACTAGAAAAAATCATCAAAAGAAAACAATTGATTTGTATAAAAGCATACTTAATTACTGAATTAATCTATAACAGGCTTGTTGGGCCGGATACATCAAACACAGGCCATGCCCAACCAGGCTCCGCAAAGGCAAAACATATCACGATATATATATATAAATTATATATATAAATATATATAAATATATATATAAATATATATAAATTCTAGAACTAGAAAACCTTGAATTACGCCGTCTTCGGTCTGATTTAAGCATGGTATATAAAATCATACATTGCAATGTCCTACCTGTCAATGAATACTTCAGCTTCAACCATAACAACACAAGAGCACACAATAGATACAAACTCAAAGTTAACCGCATCAAACTTGATTGCAGGAAATACGACTTCAGCAATAGAGTGGTCAATGTCTGGAATACTCTACCCGACTCTGTAGTTTCTTCCCCAAACCCCAAAAACTTTAACCTTAGACTGTCTACTATTGACCTCACCCCTTTCCTAAGAGGTCTGTAGGGGGCATGCATAAGCGCACCAACGTGCCTACCGTCCCTGTCCTATTGTTTCTCTTATTCTTCTTTTATTTTTCTTATATGTACCCATTTCATGTATTCACAACTATGTATACACTTATACTTATTATCTTGTAAACAATTGGCAAATCAAATAAATAAAATAAATAAATAAATCATGATCTGGCCTGTGACATGATCGAGTGTGACACCCGTGATCTATAACTTTTTCTGTTTGTATTCTGCATAGTTTCAGTCTGGAGTACAAGTGTATACTCAGCATTTATTAGGTGAAAGACTTGGTGGAATATTGGTGGAACATGCCACTATGTTATTGGAATCCTTCAAAGACAGAGCACCAACTAAAAGACAAAAACAGTTTCCTGTTGTCCAATATTAAACTTTTTCACCAAGAAAAACATGCATGGTTTCCAAAAAAGATATAGAAATTATATTGAAGAACAAAGAAAAGACTCAATGAAAAATTTATTTGAGTAAAGTCACATTTTGACTTCCCATTGGCAATTCTAGTTAGTTAACTCAGCTTTCAACCATGCAAGTTATGATAATTTGCATACTTGTTGCTTACTTTGCAAATTGAACAGATACTTGGTAATTATTAGAAAGTCAAGAATGATAAATAAGAAAGGAAAGAAATGTGGCTTTGATGTCAACGTCGCTTTTTTGTAAGAGACCACTCCTTTTATTGTCATTTTTCACTGCAAATTAAAATATTCCTAAGTACTATAATTTCCAAATAGCAGACTTTTACACTGAATATTCAAAACCTGAAAAAATATATAGAACACCGATGACTGATATATCTAACATTCCAATTTGACCCTTTATCAGAAAAAAAAAATCTTGAATCCAGTTGAAGTCATTGCATATAACATCTTAAATAGTGGAATGCCAGTTAGCTCTGCCCTCTCTCTATTTCTGTTTGGTAATTATCCATGAACAGATTTTTCAGCACATGTCAGTTGTTTGGGGAATATTTTATCATTTATTTATGGGAACATATTGCAAATTGCTGAATGCTGCTTAAGTGCTGGCTGCAGATTTGCTTAAAATGCTTGCTTGCCTCTGGGTTGCCTATGGTGACTAAATCAGACACTCTTCATATTTATTTATTTATTTTATTTGTTTATTATCAAATACATACACTGCCCATCTCACTGTGTAAGTGACTCTGGATGCTTTACAATAAAAAAGACAAGAGCCATTATCGAAATGTAAATGAGCAAAAAATTGTAGGAGCCATTCAAAATGAAATTCATAACTACTCATCAAATGTTTTATGATATATAATCAGTGAATTTATATGAGAAATTTTATGAAATACTTTCCCATTTGGATAATCTAAAATAAATAACCATGAGCTGGTTCACACTGCACGTAACTGCTGGGGGGGAGAGATTAAGTAAACACTTAATGTAACAAATATTCAACCCAGCTGAGAATATCTATCTACCTAGAAGAACAAATACAAAAACTGAAGATTATCTTAAAACAGAATTAGTTATTTTTAATGCATTGTAATTTTATCCTTTTCTTGATTTGATGAAAATTCTCTATGAGAAAGAGAGTGGTGCATCTGAAATAATTTTGTATGGAAACTGGTTTTAAAATGTGAGTGTAAACCAACAAAAGATGAAACGGCAAGTATTTAGCAAATCAAAATATCATTTATTTAGACTCAATGGGAACTATTTTCTATGCTGCACAGAAGTGTACATCAAAGCAGTTAAGACAGAATAGGCTTAAAACTGACAAAACATGTATGGTGTTTGTAATTGCAGATGCTTTTCTTGGCAGTAATCGTGTTGCTGCTTGAAAGAGAAAGCGGTGCTGGCTAAGAAGAAGGGATGACACATTTTAAACTGGTAGATAATCAGAAAGACAGAAATATTTTTCAAGCACCAAAACAGCCCACAATGAAGCCCACATAAATACTTTCTGAAAGAATCCCAAACCTAACTATGCTCAATAGTAAGAGAGAGCAATTATTTGGTAAGGAGAAGAGAAGATGGATGAGATGGAAATTGGTATAACATTTTCTAAACAGAACCATTTCTGTCAAGCCCAATCCAAGAACCATATAGAATAATCCTGTCAGAGTGTGCACAGCTTTACTACATGAGACAATCACTAATTGCAAACCACTAATAAGTCTTTTGACCATCTTAAATATGAAGTTATAGTGTGGGATCATTAAAAGGGATATGGCTAACATTTTGAGCTTATTTTTGGTACCCCAAAACAAATCCCTCTATATATTTTTCCTAAAGACTCTCCCAAATCTGGAGAATTAATTTAAATCAATCTGTCAACATTCAGCATTTCATCTCTAAATTTACCTGTACAAGCCATGGACTGTTCTTCTCTGTCTGCAATAAACTAATATTTCTGAAATTGTTCTGGCAAAAATATTTGAACATCATGAAAATCCACCCTTTGCTAACCATGATTTGTTGTCTAAGCTACAAATGGTTGGATTTTGTCAGCCTCCCAAGGAGATACAGCCAGAAGAGCTAATTCTACTTTATCATAAGGCTATATTAAGCAAATCTTGTAAATCTGAAAAGACCTATCTTCCACTGTCTCTTTTTACTTCCTGATTAGTTAGGGTGGATCCTTTCTAAGTTTCCACCTGTGTCCATTAGTTAGTTGGGGGCTCTTCTGCCTTTTATCTGATCACTCTCTAGGTTGCATCTCTTTCCTCCATCTTCCAAGGTCATTCAGTTGCAAAATCAAATGTCATGCTAAACCATCAGTCACAGTTTAAAAATCACAATAGTTGGGTTCTCACAACATAAAGTGACAAGACTAAATGCTTAGCACAATATATGAACCTAGGACCTGTGAGCAACCCATACAGATGAACAATTCTCTAACTTATATTTTTAATTAAAGATTAGTTTAGCATTTCCTTATAAACTTTTAGGATAACATATTCTCTAGCTGCAGCAAGCACTGCTGGAAATTGTTAGTGATTGGTTATCTTAGTAATGGATTGTTTACTCTTTTGGTAAAGCTTGAGGAAGATTAGATAATTAATAGCATGAGGCCAAAGGTAATTTGATGTTTCAGAATAATTCTCAACTTAAAGGTTTTTTTTTTTTCATTTAATTTTGTTATTGGCTTCATTTGTTCAATGGAAATCAGCTGAGCCTACCATTCTTCTTTCATCTGTGATGTGATACAAATTTGAGAAATAGAGAAATATATCTTAAAAGACTAATTATTATTTTTGCTTTCTCATCCCCCCCCCAAATGGATTTTTTAAAAATGTACACAGTAGTCAGGGTTCTTGGGATTTGATCTATTTTCACAACTGTATGTGCTGAGAACAACATGAAAAATGCATTTCTTCTCAAAGTTTTTCTACAGCACTTCTGAGAAAATTGTGGACAGGACTGACATAATCTAAGGATGGGGATTTATACTAGCAATTCCTTCATCACTACCTTTTTAATATTTGAAACTTGCTAGATTGTTCAGATTGTATTGCAGTAAACTAAAAGGACTGTGGAGGGGATACACAAGAGAATTGAACCAAGTTTTTCCCAGGCAAGCTATATGAGGTGGGCACACTGCATAAAGCAACCTGGATAAGATGAAGCAGCTGTGTGCTGGTGCATTTTTTTAGATAGGAAAACAATTGCGTTGATAACCTTAAAGTTTCTTGTGGTTGTAATATAATTTATTTAATATGTTTCAGATAACCACACACTGATGGAAGCATTTTTCTTTTGGTGGTGTTCATAAAGGAAAACATTAATAACGTTGGGAGCAATTCTGTATAAGCCAATATTGTCTTCAGTCTAGGTCTATGGATGACTTCAGATTAGTCACTGTCTGAATCCATGCAGTAATTCCTATTTTTTTTTTGTGTGACACTGATTCTAGAATGTACCTTTCAATGTTTCTTTTTTAGTTTTGAAAATGTTCTCAGTTTCATTTTAAATTGAGAAAGATGAGGAAGTAAATGGCCAAACATTGACATTGGGGAGAAAATTATACCTGGGGAGAATATATACATATTTTAAATTAAATGAAAACACTTCATTTTTGTTCTGGACCCAACTATTATTTTTGAAAGGGATGACTTCCAAAATGTACTCCGTGTACTTGGCCAGAAGAACATTCAGATCAGCCAGTGTGTAATTTCTAACCACCACCATTGAGATAATAATGGAGATGAGAATATACAGTATATTTTTGCACTATAGGCTATGGACAAAGCAGAAAAGATCATTCCAGAGACACCTAAGGAAAAAGAAAAGGAAAGATGACCAAGGTTATTATCTTCTCTTATTCTACAATGAAGGGAACACAAAGGATTTCACTGCCAGCCATGCTATAGCAGAGACTTCCCCATGATCTTTCAGCATTCAGAAATAGGATAATTATTCTCTGATTATCTGTTGGCAAATGGTGGCATAGACTCCACAGCAGTACTGCGATGGGCACAGACCTCAAAGCCAAGTCCAGAAAAGACCTCAGCTAATTATTCATAGACCAAGGAGTTGAGAAGGGCTGCAGCTCAAAAGCCCAATACCCATGCCTGCTCTGGTTGTGCTTGCTACAGTATCCTACTCTCTTATTAAATTAGACAGAAGGGCTTTGTGTTTAGCCATTTATTCTTTTTACATTAAAGAATGATGTTCATTCCCCAGAAATCTTAAAAGCTATTCAAAGGGAGGTGGAAACCATTAAGTAAAGATTTAAAATTGTATTACTGACAGTAATGCCGATAAGAAGCCTGAATAGTGGCTATTCTACTGAAATGTTAATTGCAAAAATATAATAGAACCTAAAATGAGGCCACGTATTCCAAATAAATAGAGAAAGGCAGAAAGGCTGGCAGAAAGAGCCAAGCAAAATAGTCCTCACTCAAACGTATGTTTGCTTCATAAAAGAAAGGGTCCTTTTCATTGTTCCTCCTTTTTATAAGGGTAAACTATAAGTTGCTCTGTTGAAAGCAGTTTTCAATTAGATAGACAGTTCTGGTTCAGTAACTTAGCTTTCAAAATGTTTCATCTCAAATCTATCATACAGAGTTAAATGTAACTTCAGATAGAAATAAATTTCTATATAGCTCTAATATAGCTGTTACTCAGACTAAGCATGATCACATTGTTTATTTAGTTCCAACCTTTATCTTTCCAAGGAATAATACATTTCACTAAATGTTTGAATGCAGGAAAAGCTTCTGGTTTAAATGGTTGTCCCACAGAGTGATAAATGATATCTATCAAGATCTTTATCCCAATAATATGGGAGGCCTAAAATGGTGCTTTTCTAAAAAGTTTCTCTTTCAAGGATACTTATGTAAATTTGTTTTGAACCTAGAACAAATCTTGCTGGATACATGTTTTGAAGGCTGGAAAAGATCCAGGGGTGGGATTCAAAATTTTTAACAACTGGTTCTGTGGGCATGGCTTAGTTGGTGGGCATGGCTTGGTGGTCATGTGACTGAGTGAACATGGCTTTGTGGTCATATTATTGGCTGGGAGTGGCCAGCTCAATATCACTCACATCAAGGCACGCATCTCCTCGCCTGGCCTCTCATGACTGTGGGGATGCTGCAACAGTAATAAGTGTGAAAAATGGTCATAAGTCACTTTTTTCGGTACCATTATAATTTTGAATGGTCACTCCACACAAGCAAAGTACCAGCAAAGGAGGGGAAAAAAATTCCAGAGAAGTTCCTGAGACAGGAAGTCTAGTCCTGCCAAGAATGTAATAAGGGTTAACAGAGAGGCAGTTTCTGTAAGGAACACCAGAATGTTTCCTTCCTGCCTTCCTTACAGGATTAGGCCAGTAATTTCTTCTAACAACTGGTTCTCCGAACTGCTTAGAATGTTAACAACCGGTTCTACCAAATAGGTGTGTACTGGTAGAATCCCATCCCTGAAAAGATCTTATCCAGATGTAAAACATTGACACAGAAACATTGACAGCAGATCCTGAACAATCTGGCATTGTAAAGGTCATCAAGTAACTGGTAATATTTCATTACTCGGCTTAAAGAAAATATCCATTGCTGATTTCATTGGATGTTTGAATGGATTTTGATATGATGCAACTGAATTTTTTGACGCAAATCTTGCTTAATTATATATGCCTTTTTATTAGCCTGTAGTACTCTATTCCCATTGTTAATACTATATACAGTGGTGGGATTCAAATAATTTAACATCTGGTTCTCCGCCCTAATGATTTCTTCCAACAACCAGTTCACCAAACTGCTCAGAAAGTCAACAACCGGTTCTCCTGAACTGGTGCGAATTGGCTGAATCCCACCACTGGCTACATACAATTATCTCTTGCTCTATCAAATTGTCATGGATGTGCTTTATCTCCTGTAGTTTATTTAAGATTGGCTTGCTTTATTAGTGAAATTGGGGACATTTTGAGTACAACAGTGCCTGGAGTTGAATTAAACATTTGGTTATTGATAATTTTGTATTTTCTATACCAAAATGTATTGATTTTGCCCAACAGTTTGCTAAATTATCACATTACCTGATTAACTAGAGATAATATTATATATTTCCTATAGTTCTAATATTTCTATATTCCTTGAAATCCTTTTTAAATATCTGGGAATAAACATTCTAAGATTCTAAGAAATATTTTCGCATGTGTAGATGTACATATCTTTTTTAGAAACCTCAGTTTAAAATATTTGTTTAATAGCTGGTTTAAAATCTCATTGTTTACAGGAAAAATAAATGTAAAATGATTATTCAGACTGATTTACTTATTTAGCATATTGCTATTCTAATATGGTTAACTTTTTTTTAAGCAGATTGGTAAATTATTAAAGTTGTCTTTATGAGAATGACAAATCCATAGATTTTTAAAAAAAAATCTAAAATGTTGTCTTTATGGGAATGACAAATCCATAGATTTTTTAAAAAAAATCTAAAATGCGTGGGAGAAGTGAATCTGTTTGACTTGCCTACCTGATTTTTAGTGAAATTATATTTTTACTTAAATTTCTCAATTGAATACTCCTCATCAAGTCACAATATGGGTGCAATTAGAAAGTATTATGTGATTTCTTTGACAACATGACAGATTCTTCACTTGATTTTTAGCCATAGCTTTACTATAATTCTTGCATTAAAGGCTGTAAGACAGATGTAGAAGATGATAGGACAGAAATTAAACCCAATTAAAAAATAAGTTTACCTTATTTTGTCAGGAATGTCTTGTCAGCAATTCCTTGCCACCCTTTTCTTCATGCTTATGTAATTAGTGATGCTAACTTGCCACTTTTTCTTGCATCAGGTTCTTCTTTTTCTATTGTATTCACTTTTTTCAAGGATCATAGTCTTTTTCAATGTCTCTTCTCTTCATATAGTATGTGTTAGGAATATGAGTCACCTAACAGGTATTTGGGTTAGAAATATATAAACCAGGATAGATATTTTAATTCTATCTCTTTAAGAGCATGCTAAAAACTGCACGTGGTTACTCAAACGGCCATAAGATGGAGCCAGAAACCTGGATTGTTTTAGTCTTAATCTCAGAAGAGAGTGTGTCTCAATCTCTGTTTCCTTCTGTTGGAAGTGTTAGTGTTCTGTTAGTGTTCCTCCATTTTTCCTAATTGACTGATATTTCTGGATTTAATGTAAGTCTAATACTGATTTTTTTTTGACACTGGACTTTGTTACTGAATTATCCCTGGATTGAAAAACTGACTGATTTACCTGTGAATGACTTTGGACTGCCTATTTTGAACTTTGCTTAAACTTTCTGGAAGTAAAAATCTACATTTACTGTACAGTGTATCTGTGTACTGTGTGTGTATTATTCAAACACTTCTCTCAAATACGTCTCCCTGTATGCGCTCATTCTCCTAACGGGGAATTACCTCAGCAGTATGCCTTAAATATTAAGGCTTTACCTTCATCATTGAAGGCGACACGGTGGGTCAGTGGCTAAAATGCTAAGCTTGTTGATCAGAAAGATTGGTAGTTCGGCAGTTCAAATCCCTAGCACCGCAAAATGGAGTGAGCTCCTGTTACTTGTCTGCCAGCCTAGCAGTTCAAAAGCGGAGATGAGCACTGCCCCCTAGAGCCGGAAACAACTAGAACGTATATGCGAGGGAAACCTTTACCTTCATCATTAGTGCTTCTAATGAGCAATCTCCTTTTACTTCAACCACTTCATTTTATGTCATTCAGATCTATTAGCACAGTCTCAACTTCAAAATTACTTTCAGTACTTAAGTGAATGTTAGAATCTAAGTCTACAGTAAATAATTAAATGATATTGTTAAAGTAACCCTTTGTCAGACTTGCCACAACTTAAACCTCTAAATCAAAATAATCCTTGGGTCTATTGGTTGAGAAAGGTATAATTTTATTAAAAATATTATTTGTTATTAGTGTATTGTTATTAGTATATTATTATTATTTATTAGTTTATTGCAGTAATGCAAAGCCAGAACTGAAAATCGTGCATCCAAACCCCTAAGTTCAACTCTACCCTCCCTTAGCTGTCTGTAATCACCCACCCCATGTAACCAATCAAGTTTGGGCAAGATGTTTTCATAACGGTGAGTCCATGCAGCTCCCTCCTTCTCCCAGCTGGGTGACTTTGAGGCAGCATCTCAAGGAGATACAGCACTTACTTTCATTTTCCCAAGCATTCTCCCTCTCCCCCCTTAATTCCCCCTCCCCAAAGTTCATGGCAGTCTGTCATCACATAGCAGCGAAGCAAAAGCAAGCATAAGTGGCAGCTGACACCCTTATTTATTTACAAGAATTGTGGAATGAATAGTTGCAAGAATAGTTTCTGTAGCAAGAAATCAATGTCTAATTGTATTAAAGTATGGTGTATATTTGTTATGATTTTAAGATGGAATAATTCAACAGAAGATTCCTTTTTAAACCTACTGGAAACCGCAGAGAATGTTTAAAATGATTAGTTGTCATTATAAGGGAAATGTAGGATGGATGAGGGGATTTTTCTTTATATAATATAAGCTTGTTCCATTTTTGCTCCATTTGGGTTTATACATTTGGGTTTATACATTTGCTATTGTAGTGTTACAAAGTCTAATCATACATTTGACTGCCATACAAAGTGTTGGAATTCTCTAATTTGGAACCTTTACATGAAGACTTCATCAAGCATAGGGAATCACACAGAAAAAAAGATTATGCTGCAAGATGTCTGACAGTCTGATTTCACTTTTAAATCTTGGAACATCGACATGTGTTTGCTTTCTCTTTATGAGCAAGCTCTTTACTGATGTAACAGGAAGACTGATCAATATTATTCTATATAGCTTAAAGGCATGTTTAAAGATTAGGCTGAATTATTTCCTGTTAGGAACATAATATTGTTACTTTTTGTTCCTCTCCATGCCAATCTGTCTTGATTATGATTTTTTTTCCCTCTCTCTTTTTGTATATGAAAGTAATACAAAAATAAAAAATGCACCTCCTATTTGTCATGAATTCACTTTGGAATAGTAAGTTGGTACCAGCATAATAGCATCATCTTGTTCAGCTAACGAACAATATCCCTTTTGGTAACAAATGATGTGACTCACATCATTTTTTTCCTTCCTTGAGAATATTGTTTCAAATGCCTTAACAAGTTAAACAATAGTCCAGGAATTACTCATACAGTTCGAAATCTCAGAGCAGCAAACAGTTATATCCTGTTTAATTACCATATGTAATCACATAAACAGAAGCTATAAAATGTTGCTTAATTAAGAAAGGTGGCAGAATTCTGTAAACTGGCTAATAATTTGTCATAAGAATAATGAGGCAAAAATATGACAGTGAAGGTTCAAATGGAGTACAGTATAATGAGACTCATAAAATATAAATAGAAAGTAATACAATCAGTAAAAGCAAGTTCAAAAATGTGTGAGATTGTAATGTTTCATAGTATCATAGTTTCAAAGGAAATAAATAAGTTTCTTGGATGAAAAGAAAAACATTTTCAAGGAAAGAACCAAGTCCAGTTGCCTTTTTGAAAAAGCACCTTTGGGATAACCATAACTTGGATGATTGAGAATCTCCATAGACATAGAGCTGGAAAGGCCCTAGGAGGTCTTTTAGTCTGACCCATGCCCAAGGCAGGAGGCCTTATTGAGTCCTGGACAAAGGGATATCCAATCTGATCTTGAAGATTCATAAATGATACTTTAATCAGACTGGCAAAGAAATCTATTCTCCAGTTGCAGATAACCAAACAACTTTTCTGCCATTGATCATCTCCTGGATATTAAATTTCCACTGCTTTTATTTTTGTCAAAAGTAAACATTACCTCATCTTTCCATTCTGGAATGGCATTCAGACATACGGCATAGATAAATGATAGATAGATAGATAGATAGATAGATAGATAGATAGATAGATAGATAGATAGATAGATAGATAGATAATAGAATTCTTTATTGGCCAAGTGTGGTTGGACACACAAGCAATTTGTCTTGGTGCAAATACACTCAGTATACATAAAAGAAAAGATACATTCATCAAGAATCATAAGGTACAACACTTAATGATAGTCATAGGGTACAATAAGCAATCAAATCATACTAGGAAACAGTCAATATAAATCATAAGGATACAAGCATCAAAGTTACAGTCATACAGTCACAAATGGGAGGGGATGGGTGATAAGGAGTGATGAGAAGATTAACAGTAATAGTAGTACAGACTTTGTAATAATTGAACAGTGTTGAGGGAATGTTTACAGGCATATTCTGTGTTGTAGAAATACAGTGGGTGACTTTGGGGCAATCTCATTTTTCAGCATAACTTATCTCACAGGATTTTTATTATGGGGATAAAATGAAGAGACAGTTTTAAGCTCCTAGATAAAAGACAGGATGTAAACATAATAAAAGAAATAAAATGTCAACATTATTTATTACAATGGAACATTGTGATTGGTTGATCAATCTGTATGCTTCCAAGTTCTTATTATGTATATGTTGCAGTATGTGTTTACTTGTAAAAAGATATGATTTTTAAAGCGTTTGTAAGTCACCCTGGAAAACATTCCAATTTGAAGAGTGCCTTGCAAATACTTAAAAGGAATATTTTTTAAAAAAACCTATATACCTCCACTTGAAGCTTTAATGTTTAGAATCAACACCTTGAACTGAGCCTAGGAAACACCTGACAAATTGGATCCTTTACCAATTTGCCTGCTACATTTTGTACCATATGAAATGACTGTTTCACAATGTGAATTGCAATCATCCGTGTAATTTACTGTAGGTAAGGGCACTTTGACGAGGTCCAACTGGCTGAGAAATCATCACAGCTGGTGAATTTATTTGCACAAATGAGCTTATCACAACTTCCAGTGGAAACTCCAGGAAAATCAAGAAGCATTTCTAATCCATGTGCCTGATTTCTTGGTGAGCCACCAACTCCTTCAAGCGACTGAATCTCAGTCTCTGACACATGACTTCTCTCTCTCGATTCACCATGTTGATCATTCACTGCTAGTTCATTATTTGAGCCCTTGTGATTTTCAAGGGTGTTATCTGCTACCTTGGAGCAATAGAGCTGAGAATCACTGGCTCAGCATTTTATCCCATTATAAGAATGTGGTGCCTCTACAAGCTGACAGCAAAGAGATAAACAGAATTAAACCGGAGATTTCTATCAAAGGAATAACTAAAGTGATTCTTTCCCAAATTGCTTTTTTTAACCTTCTGCTGTCTTGTTTTTGTTTGCTTGTTTGTTTGTTCAACTCCTGGTGACTGTCTGGACTCGTCCCTGCCATTTTCTCAGCAAGGTTTTTCATATCATTATCTCTTTCCTTGGACTTAGAGAGTTGCTGGTTCAAGATGACCCAGAGTGACGAGAAGTCATGGTCTCTTAGTTTCTAGCCTGGTTCTTTAATCACCCGATCATCTTCACCCGAATCTTCAATAGATCACTAGAGATGTGCTATGTTCCTTCCTGCTTCAAATGCTCTACTATCATCCCAGTGCCAAAGAAACCTTCCATCAAGGAACTGAATGACTACAGACCAGTTGCTCTAACATCTGTAGTTATGAAAATCTTTGAAAGGCTTGTGCTGTCCCACCTGAAAACCATCATGGATCCACTGTTAGATCCCATGCAGTTTGTATACCGAGCAAATAGATCGACAGATGATGCTGTTAACATGGCTCTGCATTACATCCTACAACACCTTGAATCTCCAAATACCTACACAAGGGTCCTCTTTGTAGACTTCAGTTCAGCATTCAATACCATCATTCCAGAGACTTTTCTAAGTAAATTAAACCAACTAGCGGTACCTGAGCACACTTGAAAGTGGATCATAAGCTTCCTAACAGACAGGAAGCAGCAGGTGAAACTAGGCAGAATCACATCCAATACCTGTACAATCAGCACAGGGCCCCCCCAAGGCTGTGTGCTTTCTCCACTTCTCTTCTCCCTATGCACCAATGACTGCATCTCAAACAATCCATCTGTTAAAATACTGAACAGTGATTGGTCTCATTCGAGACAATGACGAATCCGCATACAGAAAGGGGGTTATACAACTTGCCTCGTGGTGTAACCAGAATAATCTGGAACTGAACACATTCAAAACCGTAGAAATGGTGGTAGACTTTTGGAGAAACCCTCCCATTCTACCACCTCTCACAATACTAGACAACACAGTATCAACAGTAGAGAACTTCAAATTTCTAGGTTCTACTATATCACGTGACCTAAAATGGACACCCGACATCAAAAACATCATCAAAAAAGCACAACAAAGAATGTTCTTTCTGTGCCAACTCAGAAAGCTCAAACTGCCCAAGGAGCTGCTGATAAAGTTCTACAGAGGAATCATTGTGGGAATTATTACTCCTTGTTCCTTGTGTACGTGCAAGGACAACGGGCCTTCTGGTAGTTGACTGTAACACGAAGCAAGGAACAAGGTCAGAATGTTGCCATTTCTTACCCAGAATTGTAGCAAACTTAAACTTTACAGCTTTGTATGCTTATGTGAATGAGCAGTGCATTTTGTGTGATGTAATGCGTTTGTGAAAGACACTAACAAAATTGTTACAAGGATTGCTTCTAATAAAAGGGGGTGTCAGAGTATGTTTTGTGCTCTCATCCCGATCTGGCTTCAAGACACCGCCTCAGTGTCTTCATTAATGAGAGACCACCACAACTGGTGACCCCGACGTGATCATCTGCGAGGTGGTACGTCTTTGGACCATCCATACTCATCGGCTGGCATAGCCTTGGTGCACCTCATCCCTGATTCGATCGCAGGCGATCTCCGTGGATCCCTCGTGAGTATGGGTGGAGGATTCTCTCGGGACCAGAAATTGCACATTGAGGAACTAAGAGAATTAACCAAACGAAATTTTTTCCTTTTTAAAAGAGGGGGCTCTCTTGAAAAGCCCCTCAGTAAAGCCTCTTTAGAAGATTTACTTAGTTATATTTGGTCTCATTGCCCCTCCTATCCGCACAAAGGGAGTCTTAAAGCCTCCATGTGGCAACGATTGGGGAAACACTTACACGCTTCCCCAAGCACACCCCCGAAAATTCTTTTGGCATCGCGGGTGGTTTTTGAAGCCTTGCGGTCTCATGAGCAACCTCTCCTTGCCTCCTTACACTGTCCTCCTCCTTACGCTAATGCTTCTGTGCGACTAGTCACCCCTGCAGCCCCTGTTTCCCCCGACGAACCTCCGAAGCCTTCTTCTTCTCTTCTCCTCCCCCCTCTTCCTCTCCTTCAGCCCCTCCACCTGCCTCTTCGCAGTCTTTGCCTCTTTCTCGTCCTGCGCCACCTCCCATGGGCGCAGTTCATGCTGCTATTGCTAAGGGACTTCAGGAGGGTGATTTCGACCTTGAAGATTCTCCTGGCCTTTTCCCGCTAGTGTTCACTCCCAACGCTCAGGGTAATAATGTTCCCCTTTGGGAGCCGATCCCTGTCAAATTTGTAAAAGATATCAAATTGGCCGTCCAGATGTATGGGGTTAATGCCCCTTTTACACAAGGACTCTTTGCTGCTTTATCAAATTCCCACCTTATGATTGCGGCTGATTGGAAGAACTTGATTTACATGGTCACCTCGGGCACTCAGTTCGTAGTGTGGTCTTCTGAATTTGTTCGGCATTGCCAACTTTTGGCAGCCCATAACCCCAATCTCCAGGCTGACGAGCTAGCTGGGGAAGGTGCCTTTCTCCAAGCCACAGCTCAGTATAACACCCCTCTACCTGCTCTTAACTTGACTGCTCAGGCTGCTCTTCATGCTCTGTCCAAGGTGCAGGACCCTGGCTCCGCTCCTCAGTTTTTCGCAAAAATCATTCAAAAACCCACTGAGTCATATAATGATTTTATTGAGCGCCTCCAACAAGCTCTCAGGCGACAAATCTCTAATGAAGACGCTCGCCAAGAAATATTCATGAAACTAGCATATGAGAATGCTAACGCTGATTGTAAAAACCTTCTTGCTCCATTAATCAATGTCCCTGGCTCTACTTTAGCACAGTATCTTCAGGCTTGTGCGGTCGTTGGCACGCAGCAATATACTGCCCAAGTGATGGCTGCTGCCATTACTCAAGGCAATAAACCCTCCGGTAATTGCTTTAATTGCGGCAAGCCCGGCCACTTTAAAAATCAATGTAGAGCCCCAGGCGGTGGCGCTCCCGCTCCGCCGCTCGGCGTGATATTTACCCAAAAACAGTCTGTCCAAAATGCAAGAAGGGCTATCATTGGGCTAATCAGTGCCGTATCGGCCAGAACAATTCACAATATCACAATGCTGCTCAGGAAGAGGATCAGGGAACGGGTAGAGGGGCTAGCAGCTAGCCCCACACTCAAGGCTGCACCTTCACCGCCATGTGTCCGGAATGTTTTTGAACTGTTCGCTGCTCAAAATCTTGATCTGCACCTCCCTACCCCCGCTTCTCTTTCTGCCACGTCTACACTTCCTTTCTCTGTTTTCCCTGCTGATGCTATCGTCCAACCACATCCTATTGCACAGTTAAAAGGTCTTCACATCTCTCCGATGGTGCTTTCGGAGGACGTGTTAGGACCTACCATAATTCTCTCTGTTTGTGCTATCCTGCCCACTACAATTCAAAAAGGAGACATTTTGGCGAAATTCATCATGTTGCCGAAAAAGTCCCCTGACATTCTGACTATCACAGAGACTCTCACCGAGACTAAGCCCATGCTTCTGCTTTCTGTGCAGGGTCGCTTTTGAGGACTTCTGGACTCTGGTGCGGATGTCTCTGTGATTAGGTCTGCAGAATGGCCTGACGAGTAGCCTACAACCCCCTCCCCGTCAGTTCGGGGAGTGGGGGGAACCCAAACGGCCAGAGTCAGCACAAATTGGCTCTCAGTCACGGGGGAAAATGTGACAGGCACTGCTCAGATCACGCCTATTGTGCTCCCCTGCATACCAATCTCTGGGGGCGAGACTTGCTCTCACAGTTTCAAGCTTCTCTTGTGTTAAAATGACTCATTCTTTTCCTCTTCGCTTGCAACTAACCACACCAGTCCCTGTTTGGGTGGATCAATGGCCCTTGACGGCTCCAAAACTGGCTGCCTTGCAACAGCTGGTAAAAGAACAACTTACTCAGGGACATATTGAGCCCTCTAATAGCCCCTATAACACCCCTGTGTTTGTCATAAAGAAAAAATCAGGCAAATTTAGATTTTTACATGATCTTCGAGCCGTCAACACTGTGATCCAACCCATGGGACCCCTGCAATGTGGCATGCCCAATCCCAATATGATTCCCAAAGACTATGATCTTGTGGTCATAGACCTTAAGGACTGTTTTTTCTCTATACCTTTGCATAAGGAAGACAGATGTTTGTTTGCCTTTACTATTCCCACTCCTAACAATGAAGCACCAGCAGCACGTTATCAATGCAAGGTGCTACCACAGGGAATGTTAAACAGCCCTACCATGTGCCAGGCTTATGTACATCATATTATTGATCCCTTTAGAATATCACATCCTCACTTCATTATTTATCACTATATGGATGACATCTTAGTAGCAGCCCCAGGGGCTCCTGGCACTGTAGCTGCCTCCTTGCAAAAACTACAAGATCTCTTAACTGCAGGAGGCCTTTTGATAGCGCCTGAAAAAATTCAGATGAAGGCTCCATATCAATATCTAGGTCACAAATTGTTACAAGCCTCATCTGCTCCGGTGGTGCCAAAACTGACCCTCTCTCGCACTACAACCCTAGTGCGTTTACAACAGCTTTTAGGAGCCATCAATTGGGTGCGTCCCTATTTTGGCATCACTACTCATTTGCTTAGCCCCCTGTTTGAGGCTTTGCGAAAAGGGAAATCCCGGCAGATATAGTACACATGACCGACACTCAAATGAGTGTCATAGATAAAGTTAATGATATTATGAGAAGTCGATGGGTTGATAGATGTGAGACCTCAACTCCTCTTTCCCTTCTTTTGCTTAATACCCCCTCCTTACCTACTGCTGTATTAACCCAAAAGTCTCAGCATACTAGCAACCTCCTTATCTTAGAATGGATACATCTTCCTCACACCCCTAAAAATCTCTTAGTACAAAAGCTTCTTTATACACTGTGCTAATTAGTAAGAGTCGCCAACGCAGCAAATCCCTGGCTGGGATAGAGCCAAGTGTACTATATGTCCCCATGTCCCTGTCAGATTGGGATACCCTGCTGATCAACTCTGAATCTCTCCAGTCAGTGCTGGGGGACTGGCCAGTGAAAATCTCATGCCATCCCCCCTGATGGGAGGCTAACTCTGTTAAAAACTGTTCCCTTTGAATTGGCTACAAAAGAAGCACCGGTCCTATCTCTTCGGCAATTACTGTCTACGCCGACGGAGGAAAAAAATATGGGGCATGTGTTTGGAAAATAGATAGCGATTGGAAAACAAAAATAACCTCTCCTCAAAAGTCTGCGCAACGCTCTGAATTGGCTGCTGCTATCATTGCGTTCGCTGAATTCAAACACCAACCTTTTAACTTAATTTTAGATAGCTTGTATGTTGTTTACTTAATCAAGAACATTGCCTATGCTTATCTCTCCCCACTGTTACAACCCGACTTATTACAGCAATTTCTTGCCTTACAAACCTTGCTTGTTAATCGCTCTCATCTCTACTATGTTGCTCATATCCGCAGTCATCAGCCATTTCCCGGCCCTTTGCAAGAGGGCAACGATATGGCTGATGCGGCGCCGCAGCTGCAACCACAGACAGCGCCATCTCTTGCATGATTCTGTCACAACAAACACCCTGGGACAGTCATAGCTATTTTCATCAAAACAAAAAGCCTTGGCCAGACAGTTTAAATTCAAATTTAAGACTGTCACAGGGTTGCCAGGACTCAGAATGCATTAAATGTTTGTTTATTTACTCTTAACTTCCTCAATGAGTCCAGATCCCCCCATGCACAACGGCATCACGTCATTTCACTTCCTCGCCTCATCTTGAACCCAGACCAACGGTATATTTTCATCAGCATCATGCCAGATCCTCAGTGGAAAGGTCCTGCTGAACTTATAACCTGGGGACGAGGGCGCTGCTGTTTCCTACAACAACACCACCATCTGGGTCCCGGACGACAAGTAAGGCCTTTTCTACCCAAACCAGCCTTGCCTACATCAGCATCATGAAGCTGCCCGCAGCATTCATCATTTGCTTCCTGGGTTTCCACATCATTCCTGCCGATATGACAACCACCCCATCCTCCTACGACGCCTGCATCAAAACTACTCGCAGCGGAACGAAGACCCAATCCACCCTGATCTATCATACTTTGAAGCCTGAATGCAACTCCACGACAGTCTCCCCTTGTCTGCATAACAACACTCAATACGCACGATGCTACACCAAACAAGGTATCCAATGCTATGAGCCAAAGGCTGTGGGGCCCATCACCGCCTCGCTGTATGTCTATGCCTACAAAGGAGGATCCAGCTCTGACCTTGCCTCAATGTTCTCAACCAGTCAAGCAAAAAATGGGTACATAGCCCATAATGTCACTCGGGGGTACTAACACTTCTGTGTGTTTTGATGCTTGTTTTGCCATCAGCAAAGGCCAAGGTCCTAACGACGCTGCAGGAGTCACCTGCGGCTCACACAGCTGGCAAAGATCTTATCTACAGGAAAGGAAATATCTCTTCCAAAAGGTGTCCGGGACTAATGTGGGGGCCACCACTGTTTACAACTATTGGTACACCCCACCAATCGACTCAGCCCAAATCAGAGGCCCTCAAAATGTGAACATCACTCTCAAATCAAGCTCCACTTCATGTTCTTTGGATACCTGCAATCTGATCTGCCTACATACAAACCTGCCCCAGTCTAAAGGAGTACAATACCGCTTTTTGGGTTTAGGCATTGAAAGCCCAGGACATGACCCTTATGGCTATCTTGTTTTAAAAATTCACACCACTTCTATAAAGTCAACCCCATCTAAAGTCTTCTGGGAATACCAAGAGCAAATCGATAAGCTCAACCAACTCCCGATTCCTCCAAAAGCTCACATCATGTTTATTAACCTGGCGGAGACTATAGCCAAAGAATTGACTGTTAAAAATTGCTTTGTGTGTGGGGGCACGAATATGGGTGACCAATGGCCATGGAATGTGCAAGAAGCTAACTACACTGATCTTCTTCAGGAACAACAGAATTTCACCTATACGCAATCCTCTAATGAAACATGGCTTTTGTCAGTTAATTTGGTGGGCCATGTCTGCTTTGAAAGAAACAGCACCAATCATTCCATACCGGTTGGTAGTTTGTTGTGCCTCGGGGTATGGAATAACAACACCTGGTGGTCAAATTCATCATCTCCTGCCCCTAACAATTTGTTAGCCCAAATGACTAATATGACTTTTCTGAAGGACCCGGAAAACAACACCCTTCAATGGCACTCCCCGGATGGGTTATATTGGATATCTGGGCGGTATGCATATAATATATTACCAGCTGGATGGTATGGGTCCTGTGTATTAGGCGCCATTTCTCCCTCTTTCTTTCTCTTGCCCTTACGCACAAAACAACACCTTGGAGTACCCGTCATTGACGACATCGGTCATCTCTCCAAACGATCTGTTCAGATTGGTGATTGGAAGGACAATGAGTGGCCACCAGAGTGCATCATCCACTATTAAAGACCGGCTACTTGGGCCCAGGATGGGACTTGGGGGTACCGTACCCCCATATATATGCTCAATAGAATTATAAGGTTGCAAGCTGTATTAGAAATTATAACCAATGAAACTGCTTTTGCTTTGAAAACACTAGCTAAAGAAAGTGCATTGTCTAGAACATATATCATGCAAAATCGTTTGGCTTTAGATTATCTCCTTGCCAAAGAAGGAGGAGTGTGTGGAAAATTTAACTTTAGTAATTGTTGTATTGAGGTAGATGATAGTGGAAAAGTTATTCAACAAATTACTGATAGAATGATCAAGATTGCGCATTTACCTGTACAAACATGGAATGGTCTTGATTTTAGAGACATGTTTGGATCCTGGTTCCCAAAATTATCTGGTTTGCAAGCTATTGTAGCGCTTATTGGTATGATTGCTGCGGGATGTATTATATTGCCTTGTGTATTACCTATCTTTGTACGCACTATTTCTAACAGTTTATCCCTCTTGGCTGAGAAAAAGCCACTGCGCAGGTAATGGCTCTCTGGAATCAACAAATAACTAACACATATGAACCACTGCCATCCGAAGATGAGATGGGAGAGCCAACCTGTGACGATCCAGACGAGGACAAGATGTTTGTTATGGTCGAAGAAGTCACGAACGCTATGGATAACATCAGCATGCACAGCATTCTTGCCTACGCGCCTGACAAAGGCTGTTATTGGGAATAAACACTCGCTGTCTTTTAAAAAAGAAAAACAGAGGAGATGTGGGAATTATACTCCTTGTTCCTTGTGTACGTGCAAGGACAACGGGCCTTCTGGTAGTTGACTGTAACACGAAGCAAGGAACAAGGTCAGAATGTTGCCATTTCTTACCCAGAATTGTAGCAAACTTAAACTTTACAGCTTTGTGAATGAGCAGTGCATTTTGTGTGATGTAATGCGTTTGTGAAAGACACTAACAAAATTGTTACAAGGATTGCTTCTAATAAAAGGGGGTGTCAGAGTATGTTTTGTGCTCTCATCCCGATCTGGCTTCAAGACACCGCCTCAGTGTCTTCATTCATGAGAGACCACCACAAATCATTGAGTCTATTATCTGCACCTCTATAACTGTCTGGTCAGAGAGTAATTAGGACTGAGAAAAAACAATTACTACTAGCCTGCCTTCAATCTATGACCTGTATACTGCACGAGTCAAAAAGAGGGCTGTGAAAATATTTACAGACCCCTCACATCCAGGACATAAACTGTTTCAACTCCTTCCTTCAAAACAACTCTATCGAGCATTGCACATCAGAACAACTAGACACAAGAACAGTTTTTTCCCAAAAGCCATCACTCTGCTAAACAAATAATTCCCTTGACCCTGGTCAACTTTTAAAAAGTCTGCACTACTATTACTGTTAATCTTCTCATCACTCCTTATCACCCATCCCCTCCCACTTGTGACTGTATGACTGTAACTTTGTTGCTTGTACACTTACGATTTATATTGACTGTTTCCCAGTATGGTTTGATTGCTTATTGTACCCTATGACTATCATTAAGTGTCGTACCTTATGATTCTTGACTCTTGATGAATGTATCTTTTCTTTTATATATACTGAGAGTATTTACACCAAGATAAATTCCTTGTGTGTCCAATCACACTTGGCCAATAAAGTATTCTTTCTATCTATCTATCTATCTATCTATCTATCTATCTATCTATCTATCTATCTATCTATCTATCTATCTATCTATCTATCTATCTATTTATCTCTACACCAATGTGCATTATTTTAAGATTAAATAAATCATACCTGGAAAAGTTCTAAGTATCTTTTTAAAATATTTTCAATGTTCACTGTCCTTGCTGAGAAAACTCACATTAAGATGACATTTCTACCAAGAGAGTAGTACACATGGAAAGTGCATGGATAGCCCTTTGAAGCAAATAGCTTTAATTGCATACTATTTATGGGGTAATTGGCCTGTAAACAGAAGGAGACATAGACTAACAAGAGGATTGGGATACATAATTATATACAATTAGCCACACTCAGTGTTCCCGGGCTCTATTTATTTCTAATGAACATCCTCTACAAATTACAGGTTTAGCAACTGGACAGGGCAAATAAAGGGAGGGGATTGAAGGTGCTCAATAATGAACAAGAAGAGCATGTCAGTCCAACGCTATTGGCTTCATGTGTCTAATTTTAGCAGTATCCAAAGATGAAGAAGGCAAAATGGTATGGAATAACATAGCATGGTTGTTACAATTTAAGGAGTTAGCCAAAATAACAATTTAACCCAACTACAGGTGTGGGATCCAACCAATAGGTGGTATCAGCTATCCCAAAATTAAAAAGGCAAAGAACTCCTTCAGGTGGAGAGTATAAGCATTCAGCCAAAACTTGACTGAGAGAAAACTAAGCATAGAAGTAATTAAAGATGTGCACTGCAAGAATGCCAGGCCAGTACAGAAGAAGCTGGGCCCCAGCTCTGTGTGATCCTCACCCCATCTGTATTGAGGATCATAAAAGAGATGCAATCCAACCAAATAGCTTGAAGACAGAGACGGGGTCTATAAAATAAATTACCCAAGGTAAGAAGAAGTAGGATCAGAGGTGGTATTCAGCAGGTTCGGACCAGTTCTGGAGAACCGATAGTGGAAATTTTGAGTAGTTCAGAGAGAACCGGCAAATACCACCTCTGACTGGCCCCACCCCCATCTGTTCTCTGCCTCCCAAGTCCCAGCTGATTGGCTGGGTCTTCTTTTGTTGCCCTGCACAGGAGAACAGAACTGGAAATCAGGTTACCGGGGTGGGCAGGGAATGAGATTTTGCAATAACCTTCCCCCAGGAGTGGGGAGGGAATGGGATTTTGCAGTATCCTTCCCCTGCCATGCCCACCAAGCCACGCCCACCAAGCAATGCCACGTCCACTAAGCTACACCCACAGAACCAGTAGTAAAAGAATTTGAATCTCACCACTGAGAAGAATGCCTGGATAACAAGACTGAGTGAACAGGGTATAGTTATGCACACATGTGGAATGCAGGGAACTTAATATAGCAGTATTGCTAAAATCGATTTGACAGCCTTGTGCATTTTCTTGGAAAAGAACAGCGTACAGGAAAATGAGCAATAATTCTGCATTATTTTGTTGAGTTGTCATGTGCAGCTCTACTCTCCCCAACTATCAAAACATGGATAACGTTGCATGTATTATTATATGCTACTATACCACTGATTCCCTCGCCTCCAATATATGGATATAAAAATAATGGCTGAATATATCGGTATTCACAATTTTTCCTCCCAATACATATGAAAGCAGAGGAGAGGGAAAATCATTTTAAAAAACAAGTCTTCAATTGAATACACACACACACACACACACACACATATGGGTTCTGTAAAATATGGGCTCCCTTTTGTTTCTCAGATATCAACTCTCTTTTATCTGTTGATTAAATACTTTGAAAGACATTTCCCCTCTTCACAAAATGAGTGGGAAGAATAGTGTCCATAACTTACTCTAAGAGGGTTCTTGCAAAAACTTGAGGTTTTTACTCAAAAAGTTCAAATTTCAGAGAAATTTTCTCATTCCTCATTCCAGCAGAAACATTGATTGAAAAGGAAAAGCATATCTTGAGGCTACAAAATAGAGTTGGGTATAAACAACATCTCTAAATTTTCTACCCAGATTGTAAACAATAATTGGATGATGTCCCGTCCCCCCCCCCGCCAAATTCCTCCAGGGGAAGGAGCTTTTCTTCAACAATTTTTTTCAAGGGCAAGTTACCTCTTTAACAGAGCTGGTTTTATTATTGTTGGTCAAGCTAACTGGGAGAATTTCCTCATGAAAGTATTTGGCATTAATTGAGGCTACGGACCACAGGAAAAATAGTTACATAAGGAAAGACAGAACCTTTGCACATATCCCTTGGTCACTCTGCAATTGAAGAAGCACAAAACATAAAATGTTTTAGCCTCTTCTAATTGAATGAATGTCTAAATGCAAGTTGTCTTTCATCAAAATAAAAGGAAACCGATAGAAGGAATATTGAACTTGCAGCCTGACAGAACTACAAAGAGAAACTTATTTCAAGAAATGGGATGGTAAATTAATAACAAAAATCCTGGAGGTTTCATTGAATATGACAGCGTTGGGAGAACAAGGTATAAAAATGAATTGGTTTTCATACTTGCAAATACAGTCTAGATTTGATAAAGATATTAAATTAGAAGGTATTTATCATAAGTTGACTGATTTAGATAAAATCTTGATAGGTACTAATGAAAATGTAATTAAAAAACTTTATGGACATTTACTAGAATTTAAATTGGAGGAGAAACAGGTTAAAGAACTGATGATTGCTCGGAGGAAAATTTTGGATATAGGATTGATCTAGAGAAATGGCAAAAATTATGGTCTCAGAATTATAAAATGACAATGTCAACTGCTTACAAAGAAAATTTGTATAAGATGTTTTACAGGTGGCACTTATCCCCGATGAGAATTGCAACAATGTTTAAGGATAAATCGGATAAATGTTGGAAATGTCATCAGATGCCTGGTTTGTATTATCATATGTGGTGGACGTGCATGGATGCAAAAAGATATTGGACTAAAATCCACAAATGGTTGGAAAAAATGATAAAACAACATATAGACTTTAAACCGGATATATTTTTATTGGGAATTATACTGGAAATGTACAGTAAAGAATTGAAATATTTGATTGTAAATGTTTTGACAGCGGCTAAGGTTGTATTTGCTAAGAATTCGAAAAATGAAAAAATACCTATGCAGGAGGAAGTTATTAAGAAAATTGTGGATTGTGCTGAAATGAGTAAATTGACATTTGAAATCAGAGAACAAGAAGATAAACAATTTTACATGATATGGGATTTGTTTTATCAATGGTTGGATAAAAAGACATGGTAATATAATAGACTACGAAATCTTGTAATAGAAGATAATAGATAGATAATAAAATATAATACAAATATATATAACCATTGGATGAAAGTGTAATACAAATTTTATAATAAAATCTAGAATATCTCGTATAAATTATGGAATAAATAGTTTAGTCATGGATGATTAATAATTGATAAATCTATAAGCATATGTTAGATTGACAATGTTAGAACTTATATAAATTATGAGTGATGACTACGAAAGGATAGCACAAAAGATTTGTAACCAACTGACACACTGTATGTATATAAAATGGAAGATGGTTTTATGTTTTTTATGTTTTGTTTGTACATGTTTGTCTTAAAAATAAAAACATTTTTTTTTTAAATAATATGACATGAAAAAAAAACTTCAAAGGGATAAAGAAGCTTAGTGATGCAGTCGTTAAATGCAATATTGCAGGCAAACTCTGCCCATAGCCTTGAGTTTGATCTTGATGGGGCTCAAGACTGGCTCAGCCTTCCATCGTTCTGAGGTCAAAATGAGGAGCCAGATTGTTGAGGACAATATGCAAATAATGCTTCTACTATATATTGTAAACTGCCCAGAGTGCTATAAGGTGCTATGGGGTGGTATATAAGCCAAAGTACTATTGCTATAAACGTAGAATCTAATTGAGAAAAAAACTGAGTAATAAATCTACAAAGGGGTGTGGCTTTGTGGACATGTGACTGGCTGGGCATGGCTTGTATGTAAATATTATAAATATTTATATAAATATTGAATTTTTTATAAAAAAAGAGCAAATTTTATCCAAAATCACAGATTCATTCAGAGATCTATCTATCTGCCATCTGCTAGGTCAGTCTGTCACATAAAATTTGCTAGCAAGCAAACTCACAAAATTAACTCACAAAACACCATGTATGTAAATATTGATTTTTTTTATTTAAAAAGAGCAACTTTTCCCCAAAATCAGGTAAAGCAGGCAGGCAGATTGAGTTGCTCACAGAATTATTCAGTGATCTTTCTATCTGCCAAGGGCTAGCTTAGTCTGTCACATGAGTCTGCACTGAATAATAGAAACTTCAGTCCTAAAGGAGGTTCGGCTGTGCTTAAAAGCAGAGCCTAAGATCTAAAGACTAGCTAGAAAGCAAGAAATCCAACCATTTTCTGCTTCCTAGCTAATCTAAATCTCCCGGCACAGCAGAACAGCTGATGGTCGGAAAAAGGAAAAATAGCAATTTAGCAGGCAAGTTTGCCGGGTAAGGAGTAAGTGGGCGGGGAGGGTTCCCGTGGGCCATGTGGGCGGCGCAGCCTTGTGTTTCTGCGCAGCCTGGATTAATTGCTTTGGGGGGGTGCTCTGAGGGTGAGATTTCTCTGTGGCCCACCAAAATTTTCTCATGGGTGACCGCTGATCTAAGCAGTCTGCGATTTATGTAAGGTAGAAGTTTGTTTTAATAATAAATCTGACTTGGAAATCATATAGGCAGCAATTCTCAGAATGAACATTTTCCATTAACAGGCTGAGCACTTCTGTAGAAATTTTCCCATTAATGTCTCACACTTTGAACTCTAGCTGTGTAATGCACTGCTAATGGTTAGGTAGGTCATTAAATGCTACCTGAAAAGGAGGAAAGGGAGAAGAAATTTTAAGATTACCTTATACAGATCAGGTTAAAACATTAGTCCATTTTATCTAATCTTAGGTCTGCCTTCACCACCCCACATCCTTGGGCAACTGTCAAAGTTCCAGGACTCTAAAAAGGGTGAGTATCTGGTTTATGAGCCAGGCATGTGCCATCTACATTTCCCACAGGGAGATTTTCAAATGGAAGTAGCCTTTCACCAGGCAGATGAAGAATGCTTCTGCTTACTAGCCTTAGAAGATCCATTAGCTTTTTTGGCATTAGAATTCATATCCCAAAGGGCACCACACAGAGATATGTTTCAAAATTGTCTACCACCAGGGACAGATAGAGGATAGATGATGATGATAGATGGATGGATGGATGGATGGATGTACGTGTAAGTTATTATTGGTAAGTTCATTAGCAGCTACTACACATAGATTTTAAAAATGTGAGCACATGAGCACAGCAATTTGATAGACAGTAACAGTTTGCTCTTAACTGGAAAAATATATTTGTGAAGAAATGTATTTGTGGTTCAAATGCTTACCATACAGAATCCATACAGAATGTACAATTATTTTACTGCCAGTATTTGAAGATTAATACCTTCAATTGATTCTAACGAAAGGAGCTATCCTAACATGAGTGCTGAAATAAAATTCAGTAGCTAATCTGGCTGACTTTGAATCCAGATAGAGAAAGTGATCTTGTTGCTATCTTGTTGTTTCCTCTAGATATTTGTTTTTGTCAAATATGCTTAGAAACCTGAAAAAAATATTGGAAAATTATTTCAGCTGTCACTTTAATAAGACAGTTCCACATTTATATTTCCTGCTGTATATATCAACAACATAATGTAAATTGAAGTCCAATTGTCCTTCAAGATACACATTTTCTTAAAAGTTATGATGCATTTCCCCAACCCCTCTCCCTTCTACTATATAGGGAAATGCAAACACACAAGGATGTATTATAGAAGAAAAACACATGAACACACAAACCGATGTTGAATATTTTGAAAATAAAATGTGAAAACTGATGTGAAAATGGAATTAACGTAAGGTCAGAAACATAAGAAACACTAATTGAATCTAACAGCTTTAACTCTTCCTAGGCTGCTCCCTCACATACGGTATTTATTTCTCTGATGATTATTGGCAGCAGCTATTTTAGTGGCAACTAATAAATTGCCATTTGTATCTCTCTTTTGGATTTAATTTAACAAAATAGCACCCAAATTATATGGAAATATGTTTTCAATTAGCTTATCAATGCTTTTACAGATTTTATTTTAGAAGTGTCTTACAACTTGAAGTACCACCAGATGTGTGCTTTTGCATTTTTGTATAGTTTTTGTGTACAATCTTTAACAACTTTCAGTGGTATTCTGTGCTCTCACGCTCTGTCCAGGGGTGGGAGTCTACTGGTTCGGCCCAGTTCAGGCAGACTGGTAGTTCTGGCATTCATTTGGCTCCTCACACCCGTCTCTGCCCCAGTCTGTCCTTTATTTCCACAGCACAGCAGATTTCCACACCTCACTGGGGCTGCAGTAGAAGGTAAGTATTAGAGCTGAAAATCGGCGGTTTTCAAACCCTGCAAAGTTTATAAAAATATGACTATTTCAGTTATATAATCAGCAGCATTTAAAAAAGACCTTGAAAAATCATGGGATATATATGTGTGTGTGTGTATGTGTGTGTGTGTGCATACCCTCCTCTCCTAAACCATAAGTAATGGAATAATCTTAGTTGAGGAGAACCAACTATGGCCCCTTTATGACCTGTGGACTTCAACTCCTGAGCCACAGATAGTAAGGGGGCCATAGTTGCCCATCCCTATCTTAGATAAATTTCATTAAATGTCATTAAATGAAATGCTTATTATCTTAACTATCATGCAGTTTGATTAGGCATCAAACTTGCCTAGATGTATTTGATTTTTTCCCGCATGAGTAACAATATAAACTACTCACATGATAATACTACAGTGCTGATTAGGACCACCATAGTTATTTTTCAGCCACAAAGTCCCTGGCTATTTTCACCCGGATTAAGTCAGAGAGGATATCCATTGCTTCCTGTTCTCCATGCTTACCATGGCATAGGTTGTACCATATCTGATTTGATTTGTTCATATCTTTATTTCTTAAACATTATTTATTTTAATATAATTTCTTGGTTTGATTGTTGTGATCCACCCAAAATCATGAGAGTTGGGCGACATTCAAGCCTAATAAGTGGTTACTGTTGTTATTGTTCTTATTCCTGCATCACAGTAATTCAAGCCAGTAGCCTTCATTGTTCACAATGGTCTGTATACCCAAGAGCACAGGTACTTTGGAGCTTCTGTATTAAGAAGCTGGGAACTTTGTTTTTAATGCATTTTTATTTTAAAGTATAAAAAAATGCAATTGTCTTACTTATTCGTGCCTCATCTAAATGGTGAAACTGATCCTGCCCCTTCTACCTTCCATGCAATAAATGTGAAAAGAGTTTCTTTAACCCCCAGATCAAGCCAGATGTGTGCTTTTCAGGTGACCTTGTAAATATTTTATCAGAAAGCATCTACTTAGATTAGCAAAAATGTTATCTCATTTTTCTATGTACCCATGTTAGGAATAGTTTAGGATCTTGTTACTCTGAAATAGCTTGATTGGCTCAGAAGGATTTTAAACAATACAGTATATAAAAAGCACAAATAGAGATATAATATATTTAGCTTTATTGCTGCAATTCTTTCTTCTAAGACAGGGGTGTTAAACTCAATTTCATTGAGGGCCACATCAGGGTTGTATTGGGGCTGAGGGGGGCATGGCCTCGAGTTTGGGGCCTTGAGTTTGACACCCCTGCTCTAAGATGAATGTAATGTGGCTCATCTGTCAATATTTTTCCTTTCTTAAGGGATCAGTGCTGCAGCGGTGTGCCAAGAGGTGGGATAAGAGGTTGTCTCTCCAGTCTGCCCCCAGTGCAAACAATAAAGCTGGCACCGCTAAAGGCATGAGGGGGCTAGCAGCAAGTGTGGGATTGGGTTGCTGTTGTCCACACAACAAGCAGCTGATTTGGGGGCAATCATCTCTCTCAGACCTACTCACTTAATAGGGTTGTTGTTCTGGGGAAAATTGGAGAAAGATGGTCGTACATCTTGAGTTGGATATAAAGAAAAGGCGGTATAAAAACCAATTAGCCAATCAATCAATCCTGCCTTAATAGGAATTGCCAGGTTTTCCTTATAATTAAATATCAGTCGAAAAAAGGGCAGTTTTGTGAAATTCTTTAATGGGGCAGCCAACTGTTTGATGGCAAGATGTATATACATTTATTATTTTCTTTTTTAAAACAAAAACTCCCTAATGATAATAGATGGTTCGTTAGTAAGTTGGTTACATCTTTGGCATGGACAAAATTAATATTTTGAGCTTTGTTTTTGCCTTAGGGCAGAGGTATGCACTCATAATTTTGCTTGTATTAAATCAAGTACATGCAAGTATGCAGACAGACACATATACAACAGCTAATAACCATGACTTGCTTATTCTTACTTGGAGGTCCTGGTGAATTATTCCAATGCAGATGAACGAAAAAGGAGATGATGAGGTCCTACAGCTTTCTGACCACTTATGTCCAAAATTCTCAACATTATCTTGTGAATGATCGGTTTCCAAATTTAGACATTTTGCTGTGATGTATCCTTAGAGAAAAACATGATGTATCACTGTGTCCTTGCCCTCTATCCAATCTACAATTTGGACCTGTAGCAACATGTTTCAAATCACTGGTTATATTCCCACTTATTTAGATTATGCTGAATTCTGTTTTTCATTCTTAGTTCTGTGCATCTCTATGATTTTTTTAACATGCTTTACAGATTTAATACCTTTGCAATCAGTGTTTGGTTATGTGGATTTGATAAGGATTAACTAAAGTATGTCATGTCTTATACATTGTTCCATCTTCATCAACAATGTCTTCAGAGGCTCTTTTACGATATATATGGGAGGGCAACTATGATATCTTTTTAACAGTGTTACCTCAAATATGAATTTTCCAATATTTAGAAATTTGCTGGGTTTTTTTCTGTTCATCTCAGAAAGATGGATAGATCAGATCAGTATTTATATAACTGTTGTGACCTGGTTGGCTTTTCATTTCTGATCTCTATCCTAGTCATTAACTTTTTGGGGAAGATGATGGATTTGTCAATATTTTCCAGAAAGAAGGTCAGAAGTCATTTATTTTAGTTTCTCCTCTATTTTTTATTTTATTTTTGTTCATCCTTGGCACTTTATTATCTTTCTTCTTTCTTTCATCTTTCCTTCTTTGGGTTTGCATTTATTTTTTATTTATGCAGAAAATAGCATATTCACTTCTTTTGCTGCCTCCTTTCTTCTTCCTCACTGGAATTGTTTTACAGTTAAGAGAAGCAATATGTAGTCTGGCATCTAATGTTTACACATCTCCCAGAGTCACTCTTTTGTGAAATGGATAGCCATATAAATTTGATGAATAAATAAATGTTATGGATAACGATACTAAGGGCTGAAACAAAACCATGGAAGACATGAGAATGCCTTTATTACCCTCATTTTCTAAATATTGTTTGCTTTTTTTGTGACAATCATGTGGTTGTCATTGTGTCATTATACCAGAATATAATAATTCAATCAGAATTATAGAGTGAACCCATTGGGAATTCAGAATAACTCTCCTGGCTTTGTGTAATTGCATCAGGCCAAACTAAATTTGTTGAACACACAAAATACATAATTTACTGAGTTATGATTTCCTAAGTTAATCAAGTTATATGAATTCACATAACTATTGGGTAGATTCACACAATATACAGAGTCCATACTACCCAACCAAATTTTAGACTATTGTTTTGCAAACCAAGCTTTCAATAAAAATATCAAGGGACAGGAAAAAAATAGGCGCTTTCCTATTCTTAGAGTACACTTTGCCCGGTTAATGATGGCATCTAGCCAATCTTGATTGATTGAATTGAACCTAGAAGCAGACTAGCATCCAATGCAGCTCATGGAGCATAAGTGAAACGTGTGCAGTTCTAGAACCACACATAACTGATTGACTCACTGTATTTTGCAGTAGTTGAAGGTTCTGTATTTTCTTCAAGACTAGCTCTCTGTACAGCACATTACCATTGTCCAAGACTGTCCATTCAAGGAATAATGTACTGGAATGTATTCTGGAGTCAGAGGAGAGAGGGGATTTTTCCCAAAGAGCATGGAGCTAGCAGAGCCTGTAATGTCTAGAAGGCAGGAAGAGGGTGAAGGCAGACCCTGATGCCATCCTCTCCAAAAACAGGTCACATTTTATATTTTATAGTTATTGTACATAGCTGCTTTTAGTCTAACAAGATTTTGTTATAAAGAATTACTCAGAAGTAATTCCACATGTTGTTCGTGGTTGTTTGGTCCTGACAGATGAGCAGGGATTGAGTGAAGGAGAGAAGAGCTCCCAGTCAGGTAACAGGTCCAACTATCACACAAAATGAAATTACATAAAGGACCTCCTAGTTATGACCTACGAATCCTTGAGCAGGATTCATAGGTCCAAAAGGTCCCTAGTGTTGGAAGAATTATCCTTCTGGGTTCAGTTCCAAGTAGAGAAAAAGACACTGGAAGCATGGAGGCTGTTTGGAAAGGTGGTTTAATGGTGGACAAGACCACATGGCTTGGAGCTCCAAAGAAGGAAGGATGATCATATGCTTCAAGGTGAAGGAAGAGATCAAGAAGAAGGGAAGAGGGCTGAAAGTGCCTGGTTTTATACCCTCTGTTGGGATTTGAATTTCAGCTTGTATTCTGATTGGTTGTCAGACTCCCATGGAGCCATGCAGGGGCAACTCTGTAGGCTGTCCTAAGTCCTAGGCTTGGTTGAGCCTTGATGGATGACGATGTAATGAAAGGGCTTTGGGCAATTCTACCTGGAGATCTTTGTTATGTAAAATATTCTGGCCCAGGCCTTAATGGCCCACCCATTAACAAAGGTGGGGGTGAGCTTCTGCTTCTGAGGTGAGTTTCTACTTTAAGGAAAATATCCTGCTTTTTTATTATTTCCTACGTTATTTCATCTTTCTAGGAGAGGGGTGGGTTTTAACTTCCAACACTAGTTTGTGTTCAGGATCTGTTTGTGGGAATGCCTCCCATTGAGCACCAAAGGTGGTAAATTCTCATATCCGGAATGCCTCGGATAAAATAAGCCATTTAACACCGATGAATAAATGAATTTCCCATAAATGCTAAGTATAATCTGAGCACAGTTCTATGAGTAGATGTGAATATCATGCACTTAACAGCAATGCAAGACCAAAGAAGCTAGAAGCACATAGAGTCTTCTCAAATTTAATTCTAGGAAAGAGGATTAGGGTGTAATATTTTGGAAAGTAGATCAGTCTACTCCATCCCTTATTTAACCATGAGCACTTTGTGAGCTGTCTAGGCCTCTTTCTCTCAGGCTCCTGACCAATAGATTGACATTTCACTTAATAGAGAAGGTGGAATGTCCATCTGGTCCACATCTATCAAATTTCCATTTTTCGTTTCTTTCCAAGACTCTGAGAATATCCTTTAACTAAATCTCAAAATAAAAACACAAGAGCTGAGTACAATAAATTTCATTTGCAAAACCTCCTAGCATCAATTTCCAAAACCAATCAAAATATCAGAGGCAATAAAGCCATTCAGCCTTCACCTTTAAACAAATCAACAACCTTGCTTGCAAGTACTTAGTTAAATTTTTTAACTCTACCTTAGAGACAAAAATTTTTCCCAGCGCACATTTCCTGCTTGCTTTTTTTCTGAATAATTCCCAATTTGAATAGATTGCAATTTCATCTGCGGCATTAGGAATAGTAAGAGGAGGGGTGTCAAACTCGATTTCATTGAGGGCCGCATCAGGGTTGTGTTTGAACTTGGGGGGCCGGGATGGGTGTGGTCAGAGTGGCCATGGCCAGCTTGATGTCACTCCTGTCGTGCACCAGTGGTAGCCCAAGTGGTCTGCCAGCAAAAACGGGCCCCTGAGCTCCATTTTCGGCCTCCATGGCTTCCTGAAACCCTCTGCCATTTTCCATTTTCACTGGCAGAGGGTTGCAGGAGATCATGGCAATGGAAAATGGAGCTCAGGAGCCTGTTTTTTCTGGCAGAAGCACTGTGGGTCAGTCCTTTGTGGGCCAGATCTAAGCACTCTGCCGACCAGATCTGGCCCCTGGGCCTTGATTTTGAACCCCTGTCCTAGAGGATTCAGAATCTAAATTTGGTAATCACTCTCTCACCAACCTTTTTCAGAGAAACCAGCTTGAAACTCTTTACCATAGATACAGTTTTTTCCTCTTTCTATGCCATGGAAGCTTGCCAAATATCCTTTCATTCTACCTTTTGAATGCTCTTTCAAACTCCATTCAAAGACTTCCCTCTCCTTTTCTGAGCAACTGTTCTATTTCCTTGATCTCTCCTCCCCCCCCCTCCATTTTTTCCCAACAACCATTTTCCTCACATCCCAAAAGAACCTTCAAAGCTTCAACCTTTGACCAGAAGACATGCAGCACCAGGGGCACAAACATTGCATAGATCACTTTGCATTTACTTCTTTAGTTATGTGTGGAAGCATTTATATAGTCACCAAACTCTGACCATGTGCATTAGGGCAGTGTACGTAAAGAAAACAAGGAGAAAAGTAAATCATTTTCAACCTGTACAAAGTAGCATTTTAACAGAATAATAGAGTTGAAAGAGACCTTGGAGGTCTTCTAGTCCAACCCACTGCTCAAGCAGGAACCCTTCTACCATACTTAAGACACATTAAAACAATAAAACGGAAGTGAAATGTTCTATAGTTCAGCATTTTTGGGAGACTCGACTCATTCTCATCCCAAGGCTCGGGCAACGAGCCAGGTCTTAATAGACTTCCTAAAGTCCTGGAGAGCTAGGGCCAAACATAGGCTGGGCAGAAGATTGTTCCAAAGGGCAGGGGCCACCACAGAGAAGGCACATCTCCGAGTCTGATAATGTTGTTTCAAGGAAGGGAATTGGAGTATGCCCTCTTTGTCAGAGCAAGCGGGATAGCAGAGCAGAAAATGCCAATTTTGCAGTGGAGCACAAGAGTTGGGAAAAACCTGTGTTTTGTTGGACAAAGCTGTCTTCTTTCCCCTTCCTTTTGTGAGACCAGAATTCCAAAAACAACTAAAGTTTTGTTCTCTGGAACAAAAAGAGGGGCTTGTGGCGTATAGGATGTCCATCAGGCTTCACTCAGGAAGTGAAAGTATTGACTTTCTAACTAAGGGAGATTTGTGTATTGGATATTTGGAGAATGCTTGAGGGGAGACAACACCTGCCTGCTTGCCCTGCCTTTGTGTGAGAGATTCTAGCATGAATGGGCTTGCCCTTTCACTACAGTTTTTAAAATCATTATTAAATTCCATGTTTAACTACAGCTCTGAAACTTAATTGTTGGGGGGGAAAGGTTTAATATAGACATTTATGATGAAACATTATGGCTACTATAAAAAATATTATCGTGAAAGCTATTAGTTGAGTAAAAGGATAAAAATAAAGCAAAAGCATAGTTTTGACCACCGAGGAGATGGAAATGTGTAAAATGCAGATCCAAATTGTGAGACATCCATGTTACTCAAGCACACTCCCAACAATTTGAATGGAAACATTTACCCAGGAGAATGATGGAAAGCTAAACACCAGATTTCAAAATGAAAGAAATACAGGGCACAGGCAGGAACAGCATATGCCACACACTTACAATCTCATTTACTTTCACCATGTACATGTCTTTCTGTCTTAAATATTAGAAAGCAAACCTTTATGCTCACTCATTACTTTTGTTCATCACTATAAATAACCAAAAGAGCTTCTCCCGATTGGTTGGGAGTCCTGTGTGTTGCAGTAAGTACTACATAGTAGAATACAACTAGAGGGCACCTGGTTGAGAAAGGCTAAAGTAGAGCAGAATTTCTATTTGGGAGTGTGCAACTTTATTAGTTAAGTTAATTAAGTGAAGAAATAGTCAACTACCTGTGTATCTAACAGAATAGCATAATGGGCAGAAATGTAATATTTCAGATTATTTGCTGCTGTAAGTCACAGAGCTGATGAACTTGATGCAATTTCACATACATTTAATCCAATATTAAATAGTTTATAAGATTATTCCAGGTTGACCTCCACTGGAGAGGCAAGGAGGGCAACTATATAATTTGCATTATGATGTGCATAATATTATTTCATTGACATTGTGGTTTGTTATGGATGCTACTATTACCAGTCATTTAGTTAAATATTTTCCCCTTCCAAAGGAACATTTGCTGAAAATTCTTGGAGAGATTTGATGGCTCTGCACAAAGCAGTTTGAAGAGAAATAGTTTCCTTTTCATTCTCACTTAACTTTTATTCAGGAATAATAGATTTAAATAAGGCTGTCTGACAAATTTATCACAGATTTCTTTTCAGAGAAAGGAATGTTACATGACAAAATGAAAGCTAGGGGCACATACAGTGGCTTATAATTCAGGGTTGGCTAGCATCCATTCCAAAATATTTCTTGGCTCAAAAATTGCAGAGAAAGATGTATGTTGGGGGGAAAATTATGTTGTCCCAAAATACAAATATTAGGAAAAGTTCCATTGAGTATACAATGCAAATGCCTATTTGAGAGCAAGTTCTGTATAAATCCAGCGTGGTGGTACTTATTTTCTTTTTCTTTTTTGCTTTTGTTTAACAGCTGGGTAGCAGAACTGCAACGTTGGAGATTTGCCTGCAGTACATATGTGCCCAGTTTTAGCAAAACTATAGAATGCAAAGGCAAGAACAGGACAATAAAAAGACTTCCAGTTAAGAATATTAATTAGCAAACTGAAATCAAATTCCATGCTGAAGAAAATCCTGATATTGTATTTCTGGGATGGGCCATTAAAACCAACAATCAGTATATAGTGGGTTCTAAGTGCTGGAGAATAAATAGAAGGGACACAGAATTGCTGTCTCAAATGCTGGGCCAATGCCTGGAGACTAAGGATTTGGATGGAAAAGAACTGACTTTTTTCCATCTCTAGCAAGCTGGAATTCTTTCTGGGTTTGTAGTTGCCTTGGCTCTCATAATATTATCCATTCAGTCAAGTCCAACACTTGGCTACTCTATGGGCTAGAAAGGATATACTGTATTTCTAAAGAGCTGTGGTGGTACAGTGGGTAGAATGCAGTATGGCAGGCTAACTCTGCATTCCATTGCCGGGAGTTTGATTCTGACCAGCTTAAGATTGACTCATCCTTTCACCCTTCCAAGGCCAGTTAAATGAGCACCCAGGTTGTTGGGGGAAATATGCTGACTCTGTAAACCTCTCAGAGAGTGCTGTAAAAGGCATTGTGAATATATAGGTCTAAGTGCTAAGTACTGAACGCGATGGTATTGGTACATGAAGATGAAGAAAATGAACACGAAGACAAAGTACATGAAGATGAAGTACATGAACATGAAGAAAAGATATACCAATGCCATAGAACTACACTACCTTCTTTCTCCCTCTCCTTTTTACTCCACTCCTGGCAACAGCTGGTTTTGGAGGCTAATATTTCTCCCTCTGGTTCCAACAGGGGAAATAGCTTCTGTTCTAGAAGCTGAGAAGCGATTGCTATAATTATATAAACCTTGAGCTGCTGCTGTACTCTGTGGCATATTCATTACCTGCTGATTAATCTATACCTGTGTCATGTAGTCGCCACAAGCGAGGAGGCCAAAGGAATGCTGTCCTAGATATGGGAAATGTCACTAGGATTTTCAAACCACCACAAATAGATAATGAATCATTAACACCCCGAAATGTACCTGCGTCCTCTGAAGACAGGGTTTGTTATCAGCATGAAATGATCATTCTAGCATTCTAGCACATGGATCCTATTGAAAGACTGTAAGTAACCCACAGTTTAATGCCTTGGGTACCTCATTATCCTTCTCCAGTGTAGAAAATGGAAGCCCAAGTACTGTATATACAGCATGCTTTGTCCTCATTGAACTATAGTTTTTGAATGGAGTCCCCTTCCATGACAGTCCTACTTTCATTTCTTTCCAGAATCTCTTTTTACTTTGAAATCTCTCCACTTAGCTCAAATTAGCTGCTTCACCTTGACATTTTCTTACGTGGCCTGTTATCCCTGGAAAATAATACTTGAAAACCCAGATAATTATCTGCTGCCTTTATCTTCAAGCTTTTACAAGTTTAAGCTTGGGAATTGTATAATTTTCCTCAACATTAGGTAGATATATATAACACAGGTACACAACTTTTTGTCAGCTCACAGGTTTTCTATAGCAAGCTGCAAGCCACATGCTAAAATAGATTGGGTGATAGATAATGTGTGTGTGTGTGGGGGGGAGTTTTCATAGGGCAATGCACTATAAAAATGTAGACATATGCTAGATATAGTTGAATTTCAGACATTTCTTTGCTCTTAGTGGTTGTCAATGTTTTATTAGGCCATATAGGCTCATCATAAGTCAGGAATTTTAAGAGGTGAAATGGGCTCTTCAACCATTCACAAGGGTGAAGACCAATTTTTAGCATCCATTCTATAAAACATTGCCTCTGTTCACATAAACACTGGCTCACAAATTATCCTAAAATATCATGTGAATCAACAAATCTGCATTCTGTGTGAATCAGGAAATTGGGTTAGTTCCATAAATTTATCATAATAATGGATTCACATGTCTCATATGAAAACAGTCTGGTAGCAGACAGGAAGAAAATGTCCTGGATATGAGAAAGGAAAATTAGTATCTTTTCCCTTCCTTTGCAAACTTCCCCTTGTAGTACAAAGAAGCAGGGCTATAATTAGCCTTATGACTCATTCAGCCAGGTCTTCTAATTCTTATTCAAACACTTGGGGTTCTATGCTGTCAAAATAACCTAGGTTCTAGAACAATATATCTTGCTTGAGTTGGAGTTGCAACTATAATTAACCAGGAATAAGCCTACAAAATTAAAAGAAAAGTAAGATAGTAACACACCACATATTTTAATGTTATTCTAGCAGTGAGGAATTGGAAAATTTTAACATTAAGTTCTCCAAGATTCATCCAGCAAATTTCATCCAAAATTCATCCAAGAATTCCAGATCCTCTTTCATATATTAACCCTTCACATCACAAATTGTACGATAACCACAAGAAGGCATCACTAAAACTAAATAAGTTTTCAACTGTGCATCAGCTTGTGTCACTTCATCCAGTTCCACTCATATACCATTCATTGTACCCTGTATTTAAACTTTGATATTTTCAGACACTAATCTTCTCAGTTGATATAGCCAAATGCCAGTCGATATCCTGTGTGAAAAGAGACACTTGACTACTTGGTGGATGATTTAGCCTGTTTTTTTGTGAAAGGGTTATTGACTAGATTTACAGCAGAATGCATTAACATTTTCCAGTACGTCTCTCATCTGGGATCAGAACCCTATGCTAGATGATTATGCTATTTACCTTTTTTCCCCAGCGGTCTGCAGAAAATGATACAGGAAAAAATAGAAGCATGCATTTTAAAATTTACAGGTACTAATCAGAAGCAAAACGTACTGTACTCTATAGGTTAAATCTATGACCAGGTATATATATCATTGGTGTATATTATTAACCAGAATTTTTCATTATAAGAAGTCACACTGAAATGTGTTTAATTTTGATTTATAATGTTGTATGAATCTGGCCACTGTGATTTATAAGGAATGATATGTGTTAGGAATGTAAGTCACTTAACAGTTATTTGGGTTGGAAATATATAAACCAGGATAGACATTTTAATACTGTATCTTTAAGAGAATCATAAAACTGTAATTGGGTATGGTTTCTCAAATGGCCATAAGATGGAGCCAGAAACCTGGGTTGTTTAGTTTCAGAAGAAGTCTCAGTGAGTCTCTGTTTCCTTCTGTTGGAGAGTTTTGCCGTTCCTCCGAATTGACTGTTATTCTTGGATCTGATGTAAGTCTGATACTGAACTGTTTTTGATACTGGACTTTGTTATTGGATTATCCCTGGACTGAAAACTGACTGATTTAACCATGAATGACTTGGACTGTGTTTGAACTTTGCTTAAACGTTTATTGGAAGTAAAAACCTACATTTACTGTACAGTGTATCTGTGTGCTGTGTGTGTGTTATTCAACATTACTCTCACTACGTCTTCCTGTATGCGTTCATTCTCCTAACGGGGAATTACCTCAACAATATGTAGCTTATCATGTTCTGTAGACCAAACTGTGGTTTATGCAGTGGTGGGCTTCAAAGTGGTCTACCACCAGTTCAGTGGGCATGGCTTGGGGGGGAACTTTGTGAGCGCATGCATGCCCAACACGCACTTTGAGCACGTGCAGAGGTTTTCTTACTCACCTTCTGCATTCCTGCATTCTTCCTGTAGCTTCAACAGCTGATGCGTGGCAATCTGCTGTGCTGCGCAAAGCAGCTGCGCTTTAAAAGCAGGAAATAAAGGTCAGTATGGGAGCCCGGGTGAGCAGGTGGGCCCAACAGCAGCTCATCAGAGAGAACCGGTTTAGTCTAAGCTGATCTTTGGTGCTACCGTTATGCCAGAACTGGGCTGAACCGGTAGAATAGCATCACTGGGTTTATGCAATAGGTTATGATAAAGCCAAGCATGGCTGAGCACAAGTCAATATTGTGTTCTTTCTTTTAAGTTAAATGAAATGCTTGAAGAATAGGCATATAAGGTGATGTCAAGACCAGAACTTCAGAAATTCCTCAAGCATATATTGCATACAAATATATTGAGAAAGCTTGATTATAGATTCTCTTCATACATTCTGAGCTAAAAATGTCTAGCTACTTATCATTCAATATGTTATGCAAGTTCAGCTAATATGGCTAGGTTCATGGTTCAATCTATTGTTAGCATCTAAGCCATAGACATTTAGCTATGCACTTTGGGATGAACACCCTTCAAATGGTGCAAGAGTATTTACAAATTTCCAGAAAAGTTACAGACTACAGGAACCATTTGTGCTTCAGTAAAAAAGCCTGCAGGCAAGAAGACTCCACACATATTTGCATTACTCAGATGACCCTGAGGACACAGATAAGCCTCCAAGTGGCCTCAATGACTCTCTAAAAGAATGCAAATTACCAGTTGCCTGCACGGAGTATAAATCCTTCCATTCCCCACCATCCAGTTAGAGCTGAAGATGTGTGATGACAAAAGCAACAAAGTCACAAAAATAGGTAAAGTCCCTTTAATACCCCCAACCTGGCCCCCAATGTCCAGTTACCATTGGATGGAGAAAAAACTCTCCTAAGAACAGTTTTTAAAGGGAAGAAATTCAGTCAGAATCCAAAGTACATATAAATTATAAATAAAAACCAACACAAACCACACTGCAACAAGACAGGGCAGGATAAGGAATTGAAGACTTCAAAAGAAAATGAAACACACACAGTTGGGAGGACGCCAAATTCAGATAAGACTTGACAAATCAAAATAATTCACACTTTGCTTCCAGCAAGGAGCTGTGCACAAACACCCTCTTTATCCTGTTTTCCCAGCTGCAGCTAATGAAGGGAATCAGGGCCTTTTTCTCCCATGTTGCTCCCTTATCTGTTCCTCCCTGCAGGATGAAGAGGGGGTGGGCCTGGGTCTTCCTCTGAATGCCCAGCCAGCCTGTGCCCTTCCCCAATTTCCTCCACAGCCACCAGAGCCACACTCCCACTCCCTGTCAGCTGTTCCACCTCTCCCTCTGAATCCGATTCCAACAAGGGCATGACAGGATGAGAAGCTGAAACTTCTCAGTTGTAGAAGTTTCTTGGCGAAACATCTTCAAAGAAAAACAAGAAAGTCCAGTTGCTTCCTAAAAGAGAACTCTTGGGATCTAGGGAATAGATTAATTCAGTAAGCCATGATTTGAATAAAAATACCCCTTATGGAGGCCCTCATCCAGTTAAAGACTGAATAAAGAAGAGAGTAGGGGAAGAGAGGAGCCAAGATGGCAACACATTAATAGCTTCTGAAATATAAATTCCTGGCTTGCAACAAATATTACCACTTCTGTCTTAACCTAATGCCCCTCGAATGTCACCCAGGGCAAGATTTATGGAACCCATAAATCTAATGGGGTGGGTGGGGAAGATGAAATAAGTACTGTTAGATCTCACAACATGCTACTCACCAGCCCCAACATTTATTGGGGTCGCAGATGTTTATCAGAGATCCTTCCCTAAAATCTGGTTCAAACATCAGGCTAAATTACACCAGTAGTCCTTGACTTACAACAGATCATTTAGTGACCATTCAAAGATACAACGGCACTGAAAAAAAACACACCTATGACCATTTTTCACCCTTATGACCATTGCAGCATCCCCATGGTCACGTGAGACACTTGGCAACTGACTCATATTTATGATGGTTGCTGTGTCCCAGGGTCATAGGATCCGATTTTGTTACCTTCTGACAAGCAAAGTCAATGGGGAAGGCAGATTCACTTAACAACCATGTTACTAACTTAACCACCATGGTGACTCACTTAACAACCACAGCAGGAAAGGTCATAAAATGGGACAAAACTCACTTAACAAATGTCTCACTTAACGACAGAAATTTTGGGCTCAATTGTGGTTGTAATTCGAGGACTACCTATATTTTGCTTTCTTGAGCTCAGCCTCATTTTCACTTCCCAGTTTCTCCGAAGCATCTATCTGTGCATTTGTCTTCACTGTTTCCTACCTTGTGCTGCCTCTAGACATACAATAGGAAAGTATGAAAAATTCATTCCATTCATGCCCTTCCCAATCAGCCATGGCAGCTTGCAGCTCGTAGATAGTACACTACATTAGTCTATTCATGTCGAAAGGGGAAATGATGCTCCTCTTCTCCCTTCCCTTCCCACTGACATATTTCCAACGTGTGTCTATGTGCTTCATCATTTCCCTAAAATCTAAGCAGCTGGAACAAGGAGATTGTTCAGCGATGGAAATTGTCTCATCAAAATACATTTATACTAAAAGCCGTGTTGAAATTTAGCAGCAAGCAATGCTGTAGTCATGTTGTTGGTGCACACTTAGAAAATGGTAATTCATAATTCTTCATCAGACTGGAATGAAATATTGAGTGGGATGTCACAAGGCCCAGACTTCTGTCTTTATCAGTATTCCCACTAGTGATTTAGATAAAAAGATAGAAGGCATCCACACCGATGTCACAACATTGGGTAAGAAGACAGAAATAAAATTCAAAATAACCTTAAAAAGTTACAGAAATGTTCTTTCTTCAGAGAAACTGGGGAATACCTGGCTTGATGAATAGTAGCTGATTGGAAACTGAATAGAAGCTAGCATGAGATTTGGAGACAAAAAGAACAAATGCAGTTTTAGGCTACATGAATAGAAATGTAATTCCAAATTACAGGAAGTCATCATTTCACTTTACTCTGCATTGGTCAAAACCCACCTTGACTATTAGATTCAGTTCTGTACACCATACTTTGAGAAGGATGCAGAGTTTTATCAGTCAGTTCTGAAAAAAAGCACCAGGAATTAAAAGGAAAATAGTGACTAAGTATGAGGAATTGTAAGTAGTTGAGTAAATGTAGCTTTCAAAAGACTGGGTAAAGATGTTTCACTTTTCAAATGCCTGAAAAGATGCCACAGAAGGAGGGCTAGACCTGTACCCTGTTGTTCCAGAGTATTGGATATGAAATGGAGGATTTAAGAAAGCCAATCCAATTGAATGTTGGTGGGTGTGGGACTTCTTAGTCATAAGAGTAATTCAACAATGGAATCTATTAGAGAAGGGATGGCTCTCATTCACAGGATGTATTCGAGCAAATGTTGGACAGCCACCACTCTGGGACAACTTGCCAGGGTCAAGTCACTGAGGAACAACTAGCCTTAGCCAACTTGCTATGGAACAACTTGCCACAGGATAAGAGTTATAGTAATATAGAAGAAATAGAATTATTGGAATAGAATTATTAAATAAAAGATGCAAAATGAGGGATAAAGTGAAACGTGAATTACAACATTTAATTTTTTAAAAATTATTTAAAATAATTGAATTGTTGAATTGTCCCATGGCAAGTTGTCCTGTGGTGACTGGCTGTGATAAATTGGCTGAAACAAGTTGTCCATGGTGATTTGGCCACAGTGAATTGGTCATTGTGAGTTGTCCCATTCTGGGATACTTTAATTTAGATTTTTGTATTAAAGAAGGCTGGTACTGAATACCTAAATAGTCACTCTAACTTTTAAATTCCAGTTATGATATTACATGATTCTGGAAGAATTATAATCTGCTTAACTAATAAGGCTGCCTGTGTAATCTATCAAAACTCTTAAAATGAAATTGTTGGAGGCAGAATGCAGCATGAGTTCCAGCAACTGAAAAAACAAACTGCTACAAAGACCTGTGTTGTTCTAGTGTCTCACCCTTGAATACAGAAGTTTCGAGATTTCTTATGCCATGATCTTTTAATCAATCGATTGGCTCAGCTAGCAAACATTCATGATTGTATGAGTGGTGATGCTAAGACCAGGAGCTACTTTCAAACTGCTGCAGAATCCTTATTGGTCATGTTCCTTCATTGTTTGTTGACTAAGCCACAATTAATTTAGTCAATAATAAACAGCTATACTTTGGAGTACTATATACCACAATGGCTTGTTGATACACAATTGCAATAGCCAATACAAAACCAATGGTATTGGATATTAAAATTATTATGAGTATATATTCCGTTTTTCCACACGACCTGGATGTATTGCATTCAGCAAATCTTAACACATCTGTTATGGCTTTAGGAAATTAATACATTTAAATTTAAAAACCACACTTTAACATCCATCCACTTCAACATCCATAAGAAGCTGGACCATGTTTTCAGTAACCTTAAAGTATTCTGCTAATAGTAAATTTGAATAGCTGTCTGGAGCCTAGGTTCAAAAAGAATAAATATTGGGATTACTGGCACAAAGCATTTGCAATGAAAAACAATCGCTCCATAATTTACTTTCATTTTACAAAATCTTATCAGTTAATGGTTGGACAAACAAAACAAAGCAAAAATAAAGGATAATTCAATAAAGCATTATGTAGAAGCAAATATGCAATTTCCTTGCCTGAATCTCCAAAATTCATTCTCAATTCAATTTTGCTTGGAAACACTAGAACTTCTTAGTTCAGGTCATAGTAGCATGGCACAAATAACACCATAAAATCAGTATGCTATACAACACTCCATTAATATAGCGCTTGCATTCACTTAAAGTTGCTGCTCATGTTATATAAAACCTTTGGAAGTGAGTCATAATTAGAGGTAGCCATCCACTTTCTTTTTTTAATGGCATATATTTTAAAAGATGCCATTAGAGCTCTCTTGAGGTGACATATTTGTGCTACATAGGTAAATTTAAATAACTGCCAGGCCCATTACCAATCAAAATTAGAATCCTGGAAAGTATATTCGGAAATCCTTTCTTTCTCCCTGCTATATCCTTGCTCCTTCCTCCAGGAGGTGGAAGATCACACATAGTATATACAGAATAAGTTCTTGATATGGATGGGTTTACTGGAAGATGTACATATTTAGACCTGGGTGATAAAAATCTGATAACCATTAAGTGGTGGTAAATAGCAAAAGTGGCATTTACCTCTTTACTGCTACCTAGCGATCATCTAGATTTTTTTTTAAACTAGAGACAAATTTAATTTTGGAAAATTTAATTTTTAATAAGAAAATTTCATAAATTCTATATTGAAAGTATATTTAGACATTAATCCTGCTGTAAACATCTCTCCTTCCATGGTCACTTTTGTATTGAAGAAAGAAAAAGAGTGTAAGAGTGTAAAACTTTTCTTTTAAAAAAATATTTATTACAATAGGTAGTTTAACCCATATTTCCTTTTCTGAGCAGCAGCTCTAAATTGCAATGAAGAAATCCATGGGATTTTGCTATCCCAAATACATGGTTTCAATAAATATTTTTAATATTTATTTATTGTTAGAAATACTTTTTACATTTCTGAATCAAAGGCTGTATTTGCATGAAACTTTACCTGTGGTTAACTTAATTTATTCAGTGAATACAATTTTCTGGGTTCACATCACATATGTGGATACTAGGCTACAAATAGGATTGGGTAGTTAGTGATTCAGTGAGTCATATGCATGTCATCCAGAAAAGAACAAGTTTCTTTCGCTACCTGGTTGCTTGGTGAAATCGTGAGGAAGACAGTTCTGCATTTAACACTGGTTATGTTCACATGATACAATAAATCACAAATGAGTCATTATTTTTAGCTACTATATTTCAACTAATATATTAACTGAGTAAACACTGGTTCAGCTGACCATGTTGTACAAACACAGCCAGTTTGTTCCATCTGCCACCTATCTTAAGGGTGAAGTAATTTAAGCATAACATTTAAAATTTCAACTGAATGCACTTAAACCTGGCAATCTTCTATATCCCAGCAATGGTCCACCAGAAAGCTAGCCAGAGGGTGGGTGAAATCAATATTTGATCTTTGCTTTGATCACAAATTCTGAACACTTACAACCTAATAGAAAAAACTTTACCCTAATAGAAATATGTTATTTTCTTAGGTCTCAGAGAAAACTTATCTAGTATTTGAAGGGTCTCTTTAAAAAGCAGCTGATATGCTTCTTTCTTTAATAAGAAGTTTGTGCCACATGCAGAATTAAAACAGTTGGAGAACAGTTTCAAGGACCCCTGGTAAATATTTGTTTTTAACCTTCTATTTTGCTGCTATAGTCTTTTAGGAACATGAACAGAATATTCTTTCCTCAAACAATGTTTGACTTTCAGTATCTCTATACAAAACAAAGTAGAACTACCATCAAAAGCTTTGAACCAAGCCTTTCCTCATGAGAAAATACTTAAGGAGATCAAAACCTGCTTTTATAAGGCAAAGCATTGACATATAGGCTACCTGCCTATCATTTGTTCTCAGAACTAAAGTCAGCAGTCAAGCAGAGGATTTAGAGCAGGGATATAACTGCTACCAAAAAACTATATAAAAATTTCATCTTCATTTCAAAATGCCTCAGTGCTCCATGTAGGCCTTGTGCTGTTTTCAGAAAATAATATGGTGGATGGCTATGCTTGTGTTTTGCTTGGAAACAGAACTTTATCAGCAGAAACCCACTACTATATAAAATGTGACCATTTGCTTTCTAATAAATGTATGTTCAATTTCTGACCATGTCTGTAATCCTTTTAATGGTATTCCTTTTGTTAAGCACAATACTTCCTAGACTTTTCTAACGATTTCCCTCCTATTTTTCACAAGAGTTTTTAATTCCTATCTTTTCCATTTATCTTGTAATATGATCTGCAGATTCCTTTTACTTTGAAGCAAGAACATTCTGAACATTTTTTTAAAACAATAGCTATTTTTAAAAAACCTCACCTCAATGCATGTGGTGTGTTTTGTAGATGTGTATGCATATACACACACACACACACAGAGTTACACACACACACACACATATGTATATGTGTATGTATGTATATGTATGTGTGTGTGTGTGTGTATACACACACACACACACACACACACACACACACACACACACACACATATATATATATATATATATATATATATATATATATATATATATATGTATGTATGTATACACACACGCACACACACACATATATGTAATCTTGGCTAGCATTGAACAAACAGCTTTTGTGTGGGTTTTGGCACCTGTTGCTTGCTGAAATCAGGTGCTGGACAATCTAAATAAAAATACTGCTGTAATTCTGTGCAGGTTTTGGCACACACTGTAATTGGATCAAGTAAATAATCTTAGCTCTCTTTCCATCCTTAAAAAAAAGGTACTAAACCTGGAATCAACCATTTTATCATATCATTCACAGGGACCATTCAATAAGAATTACGGCATTTTCAGGAAACACTGTCAAGACTTGGTATTTGTAATCCTTACAGCAACCGAGAGTAATTATTTCCTGGTGACTGTGGACAGGCAGCTGTGCAAAGTGACAAACTGTTCTTCCGGTGCTCTTCAGGGATACAGCACACCTGTTTCCTGCTTCTGCAAAGGGTCCAGTTTAGTTTGGAACATCCTGTTGAAAAGCATCACTCCCTGAGTTTCTCCCTGGTATGTCCAAATGCCGCAGAGCTTGTGCCACTTCAATGATGGTTGATTTTCCTGGATTGCTCATTGTCCTTCTAATATGTGTGGACTTCAAACTGGATGGCCTTTAAACAAGCCACAAATGACCTTCAATGTGATCATTATAACTCAAGTCCTGCTGGCTTGACCAGAGGGAGACTGCCTTTAGTCTCCCTGGTTGTTCCAGAATACTGGCAGCATTTTAGCTTAAATATCAGATATGTTAAATTATAGGGAGGAGGAAGAGGCATAGGGGAATATTCATACAAAAGAATTAGCTTGATGTGTTTTGCTTAAGACCTGTTTTTGGTCTAACTTATTTAACTAATGTTTATAGCCACCCACCTCACAAAAAGTGACTGAGCAGAGTGCAACAAAGCTAAAACAGTGAATAAATAGATAAAATCATATTATACAAATATTTATATTATAAAAAGCAGGCAAGTTCTCAGGTGAACTATAGTCATACACATATCAGTCAGTAACTCAGAGTGGAAGTCAAAGCAAAACCAGCTTGAGTAAGGCTACCAAATCTGGTGTGGAAAGTGCTAGGAAACTGCATGTCAGAAAAAAGATGCAGAGCACATTGCTGCCATCTAGTGGTCATTCAGATTTTTGTAGTCCAAATATGAATGCACTAACACAGCACTTGAACATGGGTTCAAAGCTGTCTATCTGTCACACAGCTGCAGGTAGTGGAAACTACCTGTCTGGTGCCATTTGGTAATCATTCATATTATTCCAGATCAGACTGTGTATTCCTAAATTGGGGTCATATAATTCAGGTGGCAGTCAAGGATCTAGGAAATAAAGAGTAGATATGACAATGAAGTCTATTGGGAATTGGCCCGAAACACAAACAATGCTTTTTGAACTTATTTTAATATCTTCAATATATTTCTAAAGCATTCTTCCTTGTAGGGCAGGGGTATCAAGCTGGTGGTCCATCGGCCAGATGCGTCATGCACAGGCCACATCCACCCCAGCTCAGCAAAAGGGAAAAATGTCAGAGTACGTCACATGACAGCAATGTGATACTGCAAGTTTGATACCCATATTGTAGGGCAGAGGTGGGCAACTATGGCCCCTTTATGACTTGTGGACTTCAACTCCCAGAATTCCTGAGCTAGCATGGCTTGCTCAGGAATTCTGGGAGTTGAAGTCCATCATTCATAAAAGGGCCATAGTTGCCCACCCCTGTTGTAGGGGAACACTTTGTTTTTCCTCCTTGCATTCCAATATGTAATTTAGTGCTGCTATCATTCATATAAATTAGGGATTATTCTGGATTGTACATTAGAGATCTGGGCAGATAGTCCTGGGCTAGTGGCACTTAGAGTAGAGAGGTTCCTATGCTATGACCTGGCACAGGGGCATCTACAGAGGGTAGAGAATGAAAAAGCCATGATGGCAGCTATGACCACACAAAGTTCTGACCATTTTTAGGTGCAATACACATTACAAAAGATGGGGCTTTGATTCTATGGTTTCAGCTTCTTAATGACTTTTAAACTCCTTCAGGGGACACGCTTCACCTTGCTCATTTAATGCGGAGGGTTCAGTGCAGGGGTGGGATTCAAATTTTTAACAACTGGTTCTGTGGGCGTGGCTTAGTTGGTGGGCGTGGCTTGGTAGTCATGTTATTGGCTGGGTGTGGCCAACTCAATATCGCTCACATCGAGGCACGCATCTCCTCCCCTGTCCTCTCATGACTGTGGGGATGCTGCAACAGTCGTGTGAAAAATGGTCATCAGTCACTTTTTTTCAATGCCATTGTAACTTTGAATGATCACTCCACACAAGCAAAGTACCAGCAAAGGAGGGGAAAAAAACTCCAGAGAAATTCCTGAGACAGGAAGTCTAGTCGTGCCAAGAATGTAATAAGGATTAACGGAGAGGCAGTTTCTATAAGCAACACCAGAATGTTTCCTTCCTACCTTCCTTACAGGATTAGGCAGTAATTTCTTCTAACAACCAGTTTTCCGAACTTATTAGAATGTTAACAACCGGTTCTAGTGAATGGGTGCGAACAGGTAGAATCCCACCCCTGGTTCAGTGTCAACTCCTCCTCCCATCAATCATCAAATCAAACTCCCTTCTTGAACAGTTGTGACTAGAATACAAGTTGATACAATTCACTGAGTCTCTTATCGGCTGTAAATAGTGCTCATAGAGCTTAGTGACTGATTGGGTTTTAGATTGCACAGAGCCACAATTTTGTGAAGCATGGATAATTAATCACAAATTCAAAGAAGCTTGTAAATGAACCTATTATCTTCAGCAGTGAAACATTATTCTTGGGTTCGTACATCACACTAATTCAAAAACCTGCTATGCAAGACTTCGCTGCTGGGTTCACACAACAACAAGCCAAAACCAACCCAACCATATTATGACTTGGCATGGCATATGAGTTCAGCTTTTGTGTACAATTTTCCTGATCAAAGAGAGTCCAACAGCAGCCATAATCTCTGTTCTCAAATAGAAGAGAGTATTAAATGAGTAAGAGGAAAACAGTAGCGGGAGGTAGGAGACAGAAGACAGTCTTTAATTGAGCTTTTGCAATGTTGTTTTAAAGGTGAAATTAAAGAAAATGGTTCCAAGTTTTTTGAGTTTGATGGAAACATTTCAAGTGATTAATGACCAAATATCTTAGACTTTACCAAGTGAGCATCAGTCTGCATGTAAACCTGCTGTGACTTCTAGTTTGAAAACTAGAAGTCACAGCAGGTTTACATGCAGACTGGGCAAGTTTAACATTTATTCTGTGAATGATGTGTCTAATTCTTGCATCAAAATGGGTGAAAACATAAAAGCTGTCTTTTTAATTATCACCAGCTGCATTTGGAAAGCAAAAAAGTGTCTCATGCTTTTCCCATAAAAGGCTGCAACTGAAAGTAGTGTACATATTGAGGCCGCTAGAAATCAAAGTTGATGAAGGTGGAATGGAAAGTCAAAAAACTTTTTGACTTTTCAGTCCATGTTTTTAATTCCATGTTTTTTATATTTACAGTGAGATTTTACTGGCCCAATAAATTTCTCCTTCAAGTTTACTATTTCCGAGTATCTCACTCTCAGAAAACAGCATTCTGGTTTTAGACTGGTACAGAATTTTTTTTTCATTAAACTTAGTCATTTTATGACTGTTTTTTGTCTTTGTTTCGCCTCAGTTAGGGGGAACTTATATTGATTTTTCCCCTCAGCTAGAAGCAACTTGTTTCCCCTCAGCTAGAAGCAACTTATATTGATTTTTCTTTGACCAATGGGGAATTTAAGTTCTCCTGGGTTTCTGAAAAATCAGTGGGGTAAATGAAAGGCTAAACAGTTCATCACCTCTTCCAGATAATCAGGCAAAGATAATTGCAGTTAAAGCTGGCCTGGCTGATCTCTTTCCAGAGGATTTCATTCTTTTTATTGAAGAGCAGTAATGACTGTAATAAACACATTTCAAAAATCTTAACTGTGACAGCTTGTATTATTTTTTTCTCATCATGAAAGTATTTTTAATAGTTGTGCTTCAATTCCTTTGTAAAAACATCTTCAAAGTCTAGATATATAATTCCTATATTAGGAAGTATAGAGGTGGTTTGGCAGTGGCTCCTAAGAGTTACCTATATTGTGGGTCTATAACTTTTTATTCTTTCTTTTGGAACCTAGTTTCTGCCAAGAGAAAGATACCAATAAAAACAATTCAAAGAATGAATGAGACAACACCAAATTCATGTTCAATGAGGTGACCAATAGGAAACAGCCAAAGGTGTTTGAATCTATCCAACACATTTTCCTCCTATTTTCCCCATAACACAACCCTGTGAGGTAAGTTAAGCTGAGAGAGAGTGACTGGCCCAAAGTCAACAGCTGGCTTTCATGCTAAGTTGGAACTAGAACTCATAGTCTCTTGCTTTTTAGCCTGGTGCCTTAACCCCCAGACCAAACTGCCTCTCCTTTCTAGTAGCAAGAGAAAAAAAAGCACATATAAATTATAAACTTATTAAATTATATAAGGAAATTTTTTTTTTGTCATCATGGGAAAACAGGTGTTTGTGAAAGGGAATATTCAGGATAAAAATGTGCTATGTAAAATGATATCAGACCATGCTTAATAAACATGTTCAAGGTATACTATGATCTTCCATATGGAAGTATCCAGCCATAAACCAAAGTGACATTATCATATGATTATTTGATTTTAAGATGTGGACGGTTCTTAAGACTACTCTGAGCTAGTGAATATGAAATATTTGGCTTGAGTTAAATGGAAGAAGAATGTAAGTCCCTACAGACGATAATAGATTTCTATAGTTTTGTTACTGATATGCTGAAGTGACTGGTTTGGTAGGGAATCTTCTGACAAATCTCTGCTGACAGGTTTTATACAAGTGAAGTATCCAAGCTAAAAGTACATAAATAAAAAATCCACATCATTTCTCCCTCCTCATTTTGTTACATGTATAAGACCTCTAAGTTTTCATAGGAACTTCAGTGCATAGGAAGGTAGCTCTAAAACACGGGTGTCAAATCAGGTGATATAGTGTAACATATCGCTTTTTAAATTTTTTTTTATTGGTTTTTTAAAAAAAACATAAACAAACAAAACATAAAAACATCAAGCTATCTTCCATAGGTGTACATACAGTGTGCCGGTTGGTTTACAAATTGTTTTGTGCTTCCATTTCAATTACAATTACATTACATACAATCTCATATTGTCAATCAAAAATTAAATACCTTAGTATCATTATTAATCAATCATTTGACTATAATTTTATTCATTCATGTTTTACAAGATAACCATAATTTACTTAGTTTATTTTATAACAGTTCATATTATCATCCCAAATCTATCCTAAAATCATTTTATAGATATAATAAGAAAGAAGTACATCTTTATATATTTATTATTTTCTAAAAGTCTACATATTTCATTACTGTACTTTATTGTCTAACCATTGATAGAAAAGATCCCAAATTTTGTAAAATTGTTTATCCTCTTGTTCTCTAATTTCAAATGTCAACCTACTCATTTCAGCACATTCCAATATTTTCTTAATGATTTCCTCCTGTGATGGTATTTGCTCATTTTTCCAGTTTTTAGCAAATACAATCCTAGCCGCTGTTAATACATTTACAATCAGCTATTTCAAGTCTTTACTATATATTTCAGGTAAAATTCCCAATAAAAATATCTCTGGTTTCAAGTCTATATGTTTTTTTGTCATTTTTTCCAACCACATGTAGATTTTAGTCCAGTATTTTTTAGCATTCGCACAAGTCCACCACATATGGTAATATGAGCCAGGTATCTGATGACATTTCCAACATTTTTCGGATTTATTCTTGAACATTCTTGCTATTCTTGTCGGGGGGAAATGCCACCTGTAAAACATCTTATACAAATTTTCTTTATATGTTGTTGACATTGTCATTTTATAATTTTGAGACCACAATTTTTGCCATTTCTCTAAATCAATCCCATATCCAAAATTCTTCCCCCAAGCAATCATAGTTTCTTTAACTTGTTCTTCTTCTAGTTTAATTTCTAATAAATATCCATACAATTTTTTAATCACCTTTTCATCAGTACCTGTCAAAATCTTATCTAAGTCAGTCAGTTTATCATAGAAACCTTCTGTTTTAGAATCTTTATCATACCTTGAATGTATTTGCACATATGAAAACAATTCATCTTTATACCTTGTTCCTCTAGTTTTTGCATAGATTTAAGTTCACCCTTTTCATACAATATTTCACCATATCTGTTTGTTCCTTTTTATATATTATAGGATACGAAAATGCTTCAATAGTCAATAACCAGACTGGAATTTTCAAATAACGTTGTCTTTTAATCTTCTCCCAGTTTAATCACAGAGACTTCCGTATATAATGTCTTCTAAAATACCTCTGTGTTTTAGTTCCTTTGTACCATAAAAAAGCATGCCACCCCAACAACAAATCATGTCCTTCTAATGTCAGCAATCTAGTATTTCTTAGTGTTATCCATTCCTTAACCCACATCAAATTTGTAGCTTGGTAGTACAACTCCCAATTAGGCAAACCAAATCCTCCTCTAATTCTAACATCTTGCAAAAGTTTTAACTTTATTCTCGCTTTCTTACAATTTTATTTAAATCTTTTATTTAAATCTTTTATTTAAATCTTTTATTTAAATCTTTTATTTAAATCTTTTATTTAAATCTTTTATTTAAATCTTTATTTAAAGTAGTCTTTTCCAAGCCTAATTGGAATTGTTTGAAACAAATATAAAATTCTGGGTAATATATTCATCTTGATTGTTGAAATTCTCCCTATTAGTGACAGTTGTAAGTTTTCCCATTTCACCAAATCTAGCGCTATCTGCTGTTTAATTTTAATATAATTATTCTCTTTTGATGTACTACATCTTGCTGTCAAATATATCCCCAAGTACTTGATCTTATTCATGACCTGAATTTTCAATAGATCTGCCAGTTCTTCCTTTTGTCTTAACAGCATATTCTTTGTCAAAATCTTTGTCTTATCTTTATTTATTTTCAAACCAGCCACCTTTCCATATGTCTCTATCTTTTCTATCAGTTTTGATGCTGTTTCTAAAGGGTCTTCTAAGATGAAAACCAGAACATCCGCAAATGCTTGCAGCTTAAATTCTTCCTTTTTGATTTTCATTCCTTTTATATTCTTTTCATCTCTAATATTTCTGTTTAACACTTCCACAGTTAACACAAACAACAAAGGTGATAGTGGGCATCCTTGTCTTGTTCCTTTTCTTATATTAATACTGTCAGTTCTCCCTCTATCATTACCTTTGCCGTTTGCTTATAGTATATAACTTCTATTGCTTGAATAAATTTTCTAGCAAAACCCATCTGTTCCAACAGTAATAACATGAATCGCCAATTCACATTATCAAATGCCTTCTGTGCATCTAAAAATATCAGAGCCATTTGTTTTTCAGGATGTGCCTCGTAGTATTCCAAAGTGTCCAAGATTACTCTCATATTGTCTTTAATTTGTCTCTTTGGCAGAAATCCATTTTGATCAGGATGGATAAAATTATTTAAATATTTAAATCTTTCTACCAATATTGAAGCAAAGATTTTATAATCTGCATTTAGTAGAGAAATGGGTCTATAGTTCTTCATTTGTAATGGGTTGGCCTCCTCTTTTGGAATAAGTGTAATATAGGCTTCTGACCATGATTTAGGTATCTTCTTATTTAACATAACTTCATTCATAACTTCTAGCAATGGAAGATTCAGCGATTCTTGTAAAATTCTGGTGGAAGTCCATCTGGACCTGGTGCCTTTCCATTATTTTGCTTCTTGAGTGCTTCAGTTAACTCCATCATCGTTATATTGCTTTCTAACATTTTTTCAGTCTCTTTAGGTATCTGAGGTAAATTAGCATTCTGTAAGTACTGCTTAACTCTTTCCTCATCAATATTCTCTTGCATATATAATTTCCCATAGAAGTCTCGAATGATTTCCTTCTTCTCTTTGCTACCATGACAAACTTAGCCTTGGTCATCTATTAATTGCAATATTTTCCTTGATTCTTTCTCCTTTCTCAATTTGTATGCTAACCATCTACCTGGTTTGTTTGCGTCTTCAAAGTAGTTCTGTTTAGCACCTCTGATTTTCTGTGCTAATTCTTCTTTTTCTATTTGACCCATTTAGTGTTTAATTATATCCATTTTTAGCTTGATGTCCTTTTTCTGTGGCATTTTCTGTAGCTCTTTTTCAAGTCTTTTATGCTCATCCTCTAGGGGCTTAGAGGCTAGCCTTTTCATAGTATTCCTTTTCCTTGTATAGTCTATTATCAAGCCTCTAACATATGCCTTCATTGTATCCCATACATTCTGAATTGATGTATCTTCTTTTTGTTTTCTCTAAAGAAAAAAAGCCAATTCTTTCTCCATCCACTGTGTGAAGTCTTTTTCCTTTAAAATAGTATTATTTAACGTCCATCTAGATCTTCTTTTTTGTCCTTTCCATTTAATTGTCATTGGATTGTGATCTGCCCAAGTACTTGTTTCAATATTTATTTCTTGAATGTTAGATATTAATTCTGTTGACATCCATATCATTTCTATTCTGGACCATGATAAGTGTCTATTTGAATAGAAGGTGTATTGTTTAGTTTTAGCATTTCTTTCTCTCCATGTATCTTTTAAGTTTATTTCATCTACCATTTTAAAAAAAGTTTTAGGGAGAGTCTTTCTGTTTTGCTTTATTGTTTTCTGTGCTGTATAGTCCAATTTATTGTCTACAATTCCATTAAAATCTCCCATCATAACTATATTAGCATAGTCCAGTTCAATTATTTTCATATGTAATTTTTTGTAGAATTCTTCTTGTTTGTCATTCGGAGCATAAATTGCAATCAGGAGTGTTTTCATATTATTGTCCATTATTTCCACTATTAGTATTCTTCCATCATCATCGGTATAGATCAATTTTGCTGGGGTGATCTCTTTAATATATAAAACCACTCCTCTTTTCTTACATTGGGTGAAGGAAGTAAATATTTTCCCTAATTTTGGCTGTACCAACAATTGTTCATATTGTTTTTTAATATATACTTCTTGTAGACAAATTATATCAAATTTTAATTTCTCTAATTTATGAAAGGTTTTCCTTCTTTTAAAGGCTGAGTTAAGTCCATTTATATTAATTGTAATCAATTTTTTCTCTTCCATGGTTATATTTTATAGTTAGGTTTAGCAGCTCTCGTAGATCTTAGTTCACGTTGTTCTTTGGCTTCCACCTTTCCACCTACTGCACCTTCTTCAGTCGCCATTTGGCAGTCCTCTTGGAATTCAATTAGTGAGATTTCTTTTTCTGCCTCTTCCTCTTTCCTTCCAAAAAATTCTGTATAAAATAATTCCGCTTTCTCAATTGAGTCAATTCTATGTCTCTGTTCTTGCCATGTGAACATTAAACCTTCTGGAATCAGTCATCTATAATTCACCTCTTTTTTAAGTAGCATTTTAATCAGGAATCAGTATTCTCTTCTCATCTCTCTCACGCTTCTGGGTATTTGTTTCAAGACCACAATCTCCTTGTCTTTGTATTTCAATGTTTTCTCTTTTGCCACTTGCAATATTTGCGTTTTAATGGCTTTCTTTGTAAATCTAATGTGAACTTCTCTTGGTAAGCTATTTCTCATCGCATATCTTGTGAAAACTCAATAAACCTCATCTATTCCATCCATCATCTTCTCTTGAGTTATTTCCAAAGCTTCAGCCAGTATTTCTATCATTATCTCAGCTGGTTTTGTCCTTTTTCTTCCTCTATGTTTTGGAATCTAAGGTAGAATTCTGATCTATCCATCTCCCATCTCAACATACCACTTTTATCTTGTTCAACCACCATTAATCTATTATCAATATCTCCAATCTTCTTGTCTCTTTGTTTATCTTCTTCAATTTTTTGGAATCTCTCATCATACTTCAACATCATTTGTTGGATGTTCTCCACTTTTTCATTGGTTTTTCCTGTTCTTTGTTCAATGTTCTCTGTTCTTTGTTCAATGTTCTCTGTTCTTTGTTTGATGTTCTCTATTCTCTTTTCAATATTCTCTGATCTTGCTTGAATATTTTGAATTCCTTGCATAATCATCTACAGAGTCACTTTTTCTTGTTCTTTTTCTTGCTTTAACGTTGTCTGTATTGAATGTTGTCCTCCAGATGGTGGAGAGGAAGAAGTAGAAGTTGAAGAACCAGGAGCTATAAATTTCCTACTCATTTTAAGCAATTCAAAATCTTCAGGTTCTTCTAAACCTTAATCCAATTGTGAAGTAACCAATTATACTTCAAAATAAAAATAGTAGAAAAAAGAAGCCCAATAATAATAATAAAAAGAAAAAAAAACGGGAGGACAAAATTTCTTCAGGTTCTTGTATACCTTAATCCAATCAATAGTTAGATAAAGAAAAAGACTTAAGAAAAAAAAGGAAAAAAAAGGAAAAGGAAAAATTCTTCAGGTTCTTCAACACCTTAATCCAATTGAAAGGTCTCAAATAGAAAAAAGTGCATAAGAATAAACCAGAAAGGTAGATGAAAAAACAAAAATACCAGGAAAGGGGAAAAAAGGCTTTTAAGGCTTTCCCTTTAAAATAAAAAGCAAACGTAGAGATTGGACTCCCCCCCAAAAAAAAAAAAAAAAAAAAAAAAAAAAAAAGACAAGCTCCAACAAAGCCAAAAACTCAAATAGTTATTACAAAAAAAAAAAAAAGATTAAAAAATACAATAAAGCTGGTGAGGAGGGATAGCACAACTTAGGAAAAGTAAAAAGGGCACACTGCACTTTGATTATCCAAGGCTCTTATTATAACTCTCTTCTCCAAAAACCTATCACCTTTCCCCCCCTACGTTTCAACACCAGACTCCAGCTGTTGATAGAAACCCAGAAGAGCACCTGCAATCATACTCTCCCATGCTCTTTCCTCTATCTTATCAAATAGCAATGTCCTTGAAAAAGAGTCTCAGTTCTTTCTTTCTCAGCTTTGTCTGGTCACAGGGAAATAGAATATTTGCAAGCCTCTAGTTGGCAGTGTTAAAAAGTTTCTTTGCTTTCACTTTCCCCCTCCTTTTTCGAGCAGGATATAATAAGAATTTATAAAAAAAGAAAAGATATTTTTAAAAAATGAAATAACTAAAGGGAGTCTCTAGCCTAAAATATTACAAAATCAAAAAGGAGAAGAAAAAAATAGATATAAACGAAAAAAACAGTCCAGTTTCAAAATACAAGATCATATATAGAAAATCCAACAATGAGAAAACAAAACAAAACATTACTTTGACATTCCTGTTTAAAATCGCCGCTTAATTACTTCTGTCAAAACTTTTATAGATTCTTTCTTTTCCTTAGGGTGTCCTTTCAGATCTTAAAATAAAAAAAAAGTTCTCACCAAACCGGCACACTCTCTCTGCTCTCTTCTCTCTGATGCTGTCCCAACATCAGCAGCTTTAATGGCTGCCTCTTTGCCGCTGGCAAGAAGAGCTTCTCCTGGATCTACCAGGGACTTTGCGGTATCCCTGGGATCGACAGGATGCGCTCTTCATTTTCACCATCTCTTCGGGACGGTTTAGATCCGATTGGACCGTCCAGGAGCAAAGTTATCGGCAGCGATCTCAGACCTCCAAGATCGCATGCCGTATCGTCGCAATGCCAGCTCCGCCTTCAACATATCGCTTTTTTTTTTTTTACATTGTGGAGCTGAGGTGGACTTGGCCTGTGTGTGATGCTCTAAATCCTTCCCTCCCTAGTTGAAATCATATTTATTTATTTTTTAAAAAACTATGTTTTACCTAAAAGAGAACTATAGATTTTTAGATTGTTTTAGAACAGGGGTGTCAAACTCACATCATCACAGTGGCATCACATGATGTATTGGAATTTCACCCCCTTCACTAAACCAGGTGGAGACGGGGCTAGCACGTGATGCATCCGGCCTCAGCCCGTGAGTTTGACACCCGTTTTAGAAATTTACTATACAGAAGTAAAATTCCCTTTAAACTTGAATCCTGGTAATTAAATGGTCACATCTATATAGTTTTCTTGACAATAAAACAAAATTTGTTTTCTACCTTTTCTTTTGGAATGTTATAGTTAATTTCCAGAGGGGAAAATGTATCTATCTAACCTATTTTAAATTGTTTCCTACATAAGCTAAGATTTAGCAGTAAATTAAATTCAGCTACTTTTCTTCCTGGAAAAAAAATTGTTTTTCAACAACCATTTCTATCTTGCTTCTTTTGTCTCTTTAATTCTTCAACAACTATTTAAAATATGACATTATAACATGATGTTCTCCTTCCCAGAACATCAATAAATCAGAAGTCAGTTTGCTAAGTTTCTGTTTGCCATTATAATTACTTTTCCTCTTTGCTTAAGATTCAGTTTTTATGTATTCACTTCTTGAACTTTCTACGACTTTCTGAATTCCATAACCAGAAAAAAAAACTGAACTTGGGAAGCAATCATGAGAACTGGAAACAAAAACAAAATGGCTTAACATTTCCTTCACTACTTTCTGATTGCCATTCCCACCAGCCAATCAACATGATCTCCACTATGCTTTATTTCCCAGTTATGGTAGTCTAGCTGTAGCAATAAGGACATTAAGGTTGGGTTTAATATAGCTTCCTTTATCAAAGTGCTTAAAATAATGCACCTAAAAAGTTATAAGCATCTATGAAATTGGTGTGTATATGTGAGAAACAGAGAGAAAACATAAAAGTAATGTTCCACACTGCAGCTTGTTTCCACACCATTAATAAAAAATACCTTGGAGATGAATTCTAACCAGCGGAGCTAAGTACTACCTATGTGAAAGAGATTTTTTTTAAAAAAATTATATCTTAATATTGCCTCTGCTCAAAGCCACTTCATGAATTAATGATCAAACAGAAGGTGGAATTTGAATCACATTTTTTGGCAGAAACCTGAAGCATTTGCTACAGAGCTCCACCAAAGAAATTAACAAATCTGAGGATGTTTTGTAGGCAAGCCAATGGTTGTATTACTGAAAAGAGGAAAGAGATGCATCTAGTATAATCATTTTGATTTAATGATACAAATAAAAAGAAAAAATATTGACTTGAATAACTCAGACAATATTCCAAGCCAAAACTAGACACAGTTAATTAATAACACATATTAATAAGATATGACACAGAGTTAATTAATAACACATTAATAATACATATTAATATTAATGTGTAATAGCATTATTTTTATTTATTTTTTTATTTGTCAATTGCTTACAAGATAATAGGTATAAGTAAAAACATAGCTATGAATACATGGATACATGGATACATGGATACATACATACATACATACACACACACACACACACACACACACACACACACATATATATATATATATGAAACAATAGGACTGGGATGGTAAGCACGTTGGTGCGCTTATGCATGCCCCCTACAGACCTCTTAGGAAAGGGGTGAGGTCAATAGTAGACAGTCTAAGGTTCAAGTTTTTGGGGTTTGGGGAAAAAACCACAGAGTCAGGTAGAGTATTCCAGACATTGACCACTCTGTTGCTGAAGTCGTATTTCCTACAATCAAGTTTGGTGCGGTTTATCTTGAGTTTGTATCTGTTGTTTGCTCTTGTATTGTTATGGTTGAAGTATTCATTGACTGGTAGGACATTGCAATGTATGATTTTATATACTATACTAAGATCGGACTGAAGGCGGTGTAGTTCTAGGTTTTCTAGGTCTAGAATTTCGAGTCTGGTGGTATAAGGTATTCTGCAACGAGTAGAGGAGTGGAGAACTCTTCTTGTGAAATATTTCTGGACTTTCTCAATTGTGTTAATATCAGATACGTAATGTGGGTTCCAGACTGATGAGCTGTATTCGAGTATTGGTCTAGCAAATGTTTTGTATGTTCTAGTTATTAGTGTAATATTACCAGAGAAAAATCTACATAAGATTAAGTTAACAACTCTTAATGCCTTTTTGGCTATGTAGTTACAGTGGGCTCTAGCACTTAGATCATTAGAGATGAGTACTCCAAGATCCTTGACAGAGTTTGGATCATCAACAAGGTCTTGACTATTCAGCCTGTATTTTATTTTCTGATATATTTTTTTTGGCAATATGTAAGACAGAGCATTTATTTGTTGAGATTTGAAGTTGCCATTTGTTTGACCATTCTGATACATAGTCAAGGTCTTTTTGAAGGGTAGCAGTATTGTCTGTCGTGTTGAATAGCTTTACATCATCAGCGAAGAGGACGCAGTTGCTCTTGATATGATCACAGATTATGCTATTATATATAGCCCTATGCTATTATGCTACAGGTCCATGAGGGAAGCTCTAGCAGAATTGAAAATACAACATAGACTACAGTTTTCTGACTAGTTAGCCCTGTCACACGAAAGACGGACATAAGAAATAGAAATGCATGGTAAGACACAAAAGAAGAAACAGATGAGATGTTAGAGAGAAAAGTCAAATTGAGAAAAGACAGTAAAAAGGCCCTTATTCAAAATGGGAGTTTTCAGAAGCCAGTAACATTCACCTCTCTCCACCTCCAACATGGAGAATGAAACAAGCAAGGAGTGAGCTTCCCAGAAGCATTTTTAACTTGAGCCACCTCTTTGCTCTTTGGATGCATAGTGAGGAAAAAGCTTATTCATCTCTACTGTGTGGTCCTTTAGGAGGCAGTGTCATTACTTGGCATCATTTTTAACATCCAGTTACAAATCCAAGTGCCTGTCTCTCTCTTCATACACTAAAGTCTGCCATGTATTTCATGCAACTTGTGGCAACTGCACCAAAATGAAAAATAAAATAAAACCTACTTTTCAACAATTTTATTTCCTGCAGGTTGAATCCTGTTAGGGACTAAAAGAGTCATAGGTTTCTTGTAGATATCACAGACCCCCACTCCAGGGGTGGGATACGACAGAGTTAATTACCAGTTCAGGATTTATGAGCTTTCCTGCACCCTGTGATCCGCACGCCTGTACATTATCATCAGCATGCTGTGTGCAGAGACACAGCCTTTGAAACAGCTGTCTTTTCCTGCTTTTTTAACTGCAGCTGTGCCTCATTCAGCAGCTGAAGTTGAAAAATCAGGAAGTAAAGATCAGGCAAGAGCCTGGGTGGGTGAGTGGGCAAAAACATCAGCAGACATAGAACCAGTTCTATGTCTGCTGCTCTTCAGAGCTACCGGTTCTACAGAGGTGGACAGAACCTGTAGAAACCCATCCCTGCCCCACTCTTCATGCAGCCCACAAGCTGAAATATTCATTCTAGCAAACATGCATTAGAATTCAGATGCTCTTGAATTTACAAACACCAAGGGGTAATTTCTTGAACAGTATTCACTGCACTGTTAATATTGCAAGAGGTTTCGTCACATTTTCCAGAAATTCCCTGATCTCACAGACTCAAGGAATTTCACAGTTTTCCAACAGTAATAAATGAAGGTCATGGTTATCTACTCCATTGTTTCATGGAGTTATTTTCTAGTTCTCATCTCTCCAGTGTGACACTTTTTATCCCAGTTTGATAACATAAAGTCTCATGCTTTCACCATGTTGCATTGTTTTGTATTGCAAACCTTTTTTGCTGTCTTCAATTCAGTTATGAACTTTTTGAAGGAAGGAAACTCTCTAATGTAATTTACATATTCTGAGAGAAAATTCTATGTAAATGGGAAATAAAACAATTCTTACCACTTTAGAATCCATCTATTTCTAATATTCCAGATCTTTCATTCCAACCTGAATGAACTTCAGCCCTCCAACTTGTAATTAGTCATTTTATTATGCTTAACAAGTTGTATGAGCTACCCATTCTGATGTGTACAGCAAGAAGAGGAAGTAATATTATTTTTATTTGCAATTCACTTAATATTTGAACATGCTGTATGAACCCAGCCAGTAACTTGCTTTTTCACAACATGTGCTATCAAACATCATATACCCAAGATTCAGTAGACAGAGCAATCTAAGCATAACTGGGCTTATTACAGGAAAGCACGATGCCACACATGGATCTGTAACTACCTGGCATTATAGAAAGCCAACACAACACTAAGGACCTTTTTCAAGATCTTAGTGGGACCCCAAAGACAATACTGAAAGTTAATTCCTGACAGCTCAGCCAAATATCCATAAAATGTGGCATATACCAGGTGGTGTGCTATCCCTGCTGCTGTCCTGCATAGATCACAAAACTGAATTCAACTACAAAAGCAAGAGTAGAAGTACCACCAGCCACTTCCTCTACATAGATGACATCAAAATATATACTAAGGGTGAATGAGACATTGACTTGCTGATCTATCTGAGACTGATCTACAGTGAGGACATTGGATTGGAAAAGTGTGGTTGGATTTCAGTAAAGAGAGAGAAGAGAGTTAAGATTGATGGGAACCATGAGGAGGAGGCAAGGAAGACAGCAACATCAAGTATCACCAAAGAATAACATATGGTAGTCCTGAAGGGTGAGCTAAATGAGAAGAACAAGATCCATACCATTAAAACGTATGCCCTGCCATTCACCAGATACCCTGTTGGTACAGTGATCTAGCCAAAGGAGGCCATGGACTAGAAACTCCTCACAATGCAGAGAGGTTGCCACCCCACATCCAACATGCAGAGATGATACACCAATGGGCAAGTGGGAAAACAGGGTCTGGTGAGTGTCAACAGGGTCTGGTGATGGTCCTGGATGACCATCCAGGAGTACATTAATAAGATGGCACTAGTTGTTGAGAGAATGCCTAAGGCAGCAGTAGACATGAGAGATCAAGCAGAAGAAGTACATGGGTTGTACCACTGGCAGATAGTTGAGGTAGTTGACACTGGGGAATCCTATGAGTGGCTGAAAAGGGCTGGACAGTACTGAGGCACTGATCATTACAGCAAAAGAACAGATCCATAGAAGCAGGGGTCTATCCTTAGACAGGACCAAAGATGCAGACTGTGCAGAGATCTCAGAGACAATCTCACACATAGTAGTGGGGTGTAAGATGTAGGCAGGAACAGCATACATTGAATGGCATAAGTAAGTATTTATTTATTTGTATCCTACCTTTATTATTTTTACAAATGTGTACAGGAGTATATGTACAGAGAATGGATTAGAGATTCCTAAGTCCAGTTGGGAGATTCCATAGAAGGTCATGGAGAATACGAGGACTAAGATCCTGTGGGACTTTGAGATCCAGATGGACAGGCAGGTGTTGGCCATTCAAAGACACTATAGTAGTAAATAAGAAGCAGAAGACACTGATGGTAATAGATGCATGGGTGACAAGTGACACCGAAATCAATAAAAAGGAGTATGAGACATTGGAAAAGTATCTGAGCATAAAGAAGGAACTAGAGAAGATATGGAAAATAAAGGAAAAGTGATCCCAGTGCTAATTTTCTTCCCTGTGGTTCTGTTAAAAGTGTTGTTCTCCTATTTATGAGTCAGCAAAAAGCTGGTATACATTGGAGCTATTACTCCTACCTTTGCCAGCCTTGACAGCTGATCTCCAGACAGGAGACCTGAGAAATGAAAAGGAAAGGAATTCTGATTGATGAGACATCTGTCCAACCATTCCTATTACTGCAGTATTGTGATTGGAGCATCATTTTTCAAGTTGATGATACCAAGAAAGTATGGGGAGAGAGTCTTCTTTGAATGGGAAAAGGGGTTTTGTATGCCAAAACTGAGGCAATGGACATTAGCACTAGAAACAGCAAAATCTTTATCAGCTTTTGCTGACTCATAAATGGGAGAATACTTTAATAGAACCACAGGGAACAAACTGAAACCATAAGATTAGTGTATTATGTAAGTTATCTATAGTATTTCTTTTGTGTGGTATGACATTTCTGCAGTGTTTTTGATAAGGGTAAGAAACCTAGTATCTGTGATTTAAAAATATACAGCCTAAAGAGAAATGCAAAATTTATATCCTGAAAGAACTCCAGAGGGTAATTCTTTCCATATCTAAACAGGTATCTCCATTACAGGACTTTACATCTTGATCTACAACATGAGACTCCAATTACTGAGTCACCTTCCTACCTGATATACAGTATTTCACCACACAGAGCGATACATCATTTTTAGTGAAAAATAATAGATACACATTTGTCAAAAGCGCTGTATTCAGAAATCAGAAGATATTCCTGATATTCATTGTTCATCTGCAAATTGAAGCTACCTTACCAAAGAGTTTTAAAAAGAAACTCTAGAATGAAAGTGCAAGGTTTTTTTAAATTATATCTTTAGCTTGAGAATGAATGAAAATATTGCTTTTCTGTTCCACTGGTGATATGAATTAGATAGCAATGTTAACATTTGTTTTATTTATTAGTCATTTAAAGCAGCAGTCCTCAACCCTTCCGGCTTTATCATTGGTGGCAGTAGAAAGGGGTAGAGGGGATGATTCTGGGCAAGCAAGAGAGGAGTGCACTCGCACACACAATTCCATTTGTGTAATGGAGCTTTGCATGGGGGACACAGGATAGCAGTCTTCCAGTATTTGAGTGGCTGCCACAGAGAGCAGGGGGTCAAGTTATTTTCCAAAGCACCTGAAGGCCAAACAAGGAATAATGGATGGAACTGAACAAGGAGAGATTCAACCTGGAAATAAGGAGAAATTTTCTGACAGTGAGAACAATCAACCAATGGAACAGCTTGCCTTCGGAAGTTGTGGGAGCGCCATCACTTGAGACTTTCAAGAAGAGATTGGACTGCCATCTGTCAGAAATGGTGTAGGGTCTCCTGCTTGACTAGGGGGTTGGACTAGATGACCTACAAGGTCCCTTCCAACTCTGTTAATCTGTTTATGTGCCATTTGTGCAAGTGGACCTACACATGCCAGTGTGCTGCCTGCCACCTACATGTTCTGGTTCTGAATAGGCCATGGCTCAGGGGTTGAAGACCCCTGATTTAAAACATTGAAATCAGAGCAAACCGATTTAAGAAATTAACACCAGATATATTTCCTATTTCCTGTGTATTTTCTTTAGTTTGTCCCTGTCAGTACTGAATAATTCAAATCCCAGCTAAGGTACGTATTAGCTATATTAGCATCCTTCAGAACTAACAATATAATTCTGCTTATTTTTTTTTATCTATGTCTGATATACAATTACTTTTGAAAGAAACATGTTCCCCCCAAAATAATATATTGTTGCTTATTTTTATCAGGTATACTTCACTGTGTATTGCATTCTTAGGTATTAGAAGAATGTTTAAATTCCTTCTCAGTTTATGTTTAACTTAATATAACAAACATAACTGACTTGTATTATGGCTGCAGTCTAAATTGACATAGTGCAATTTAATGCTGTCTGGGCACTATGTCAACAAACTTGCCAGAAGGGGAAAAAAAAAAACTTAAATTGTACATTGTGAAATATAGGAGGATCATAATAGAACAGATGATTCAATCCATCCTTGGAACAGATTGAGCTACTAAGTTATGCTCCCTAGTAACTGCTAAGTAACAGAACTAACATATAATGGAATGTTGAGAATTTACTATTTATTTTATCCAAATCAGATTTTGGTTTTCATAAGCAAATCCATATATTTCCAAAATTATTTTTTCCCTAGATATATTATGAGGGCACCCGCAATCCTGCTGTGGGTGCTATGATCACCATTAGAAACCATATGATTGCCTGATGTTAACCCGATATTCTGTGCAAAAATAAGTCTAGATTAAAAAGGAAATATTGGTTCTAAATCAAATTGAACTGGAAGTAGCAAATCAGCTTTTGGCTTTCAGCAACTGCTTTTTATCTTCATTCATTCTCCATACAAGATTGACTTGAAGTATTTTGTACCATACAGAAGTGCAGAACTGCTATGATACTGAAAAGCCAAAGCAGATGAAGGTATGAAAATCCATATTGTTGAAGTTCATATTTCATGATTAAGTAAAGTTCATTGATAAACCACACATTATTATATTCTCACAACATGCTAAACGAAAACTAAGTAAACCACTTATCAGTGTATGTGAACACAGTCTATTTTAAAATAGGAATGGGTAGCCATGAGTGAAAGACTACTGGGCTAGGCTCCAAAGTGTTTGCACCTGTCATTAATTGTCAAGCTTCTATAATTTAGCCCTAATTGTTTTTTCTAATAGTTTGATGTGATTTGATTGGTGGCAGTTTAAATAATTACAGCACTTATTATACTTCTTTTGTTTAAAAAAAATTGGGGTACAGCACATGCTGATGATACAATACAATGAGTTCTTCTGTGACAAAACTTAATCAGAAAAAAGTTCCAAATATAGACTAGTAATAGATTTTAAACAATGCCTCTGCAATTCATTGCACTAGAAAGAGATGTAAGGAAGATTAGTCAGTTCAGAGCTTCCAATTTTGTTCACAACTATTCACAGAATCTGTCCCCTTATCCTAATCCTTGAATACAGAAGAATAGCCTTACCTGTTCTGTTTCCACTTATCTTTTCCTTTTCTGAGGAAAATGAGACAATTTGCTGCAAACATCTCATCACAGCCAGCTCAACTTGCTGTGGCCAACTTAACATATGGAACAAGTGGCCATGGCCAACTTGCCATGGGACAACTCGCTGTGGACAATTCCACACAGGATAATTCAGTGAGATAAATGGTGTCTGCCCTTGTTTCTTTGACATTATTTCCATTGACAAACATGGAAATAATGTCAAAGAAACAGTGGCGGATAACATTTATTGTGTTGAGTTATCTCACATGGAATTGTCCACAGTGAGCTGTCCTGCAGCAAGTTGGTCACAGCAAGTTGTCCCATGGTGAGTTGGCTACAGAAAGATGGCTATGGTGAGGGGGATGTGCAAGTTGGGCATGGTGAGATGGCTGTGATGAGTTGGCCATGGCAAAGTGGCCATGGCAAGTTATCCTAGACCAGGGGTGTCAAACTAGACCTACGGGCTGGATGCATCATGCACAGGCCACGCCCATCCCAGATCCACAAAGGAGGAAAACATCATGAAATGTCATGTGATGGCAATGTGACACCGTGGATTTGACACCCATGTCCTAGACCCTTCATCTTCTATACTGAAACCTAACATTTTTCAGAATATGTCCCCTTATTGTAATAAAATAGAGATCTTCTATGCTGAGAAGCATCATTCTATAGTATATTGACTTTGCTGAGTAGTCTTCATCAAAAGAAAAACCAAGAAGCAATGGCAATAGTAATGCCCTCATTACATTGCACCTTATATTTTGAAAATTGCAGTTGATGCAACACAGTGATGTAAATGTTGCATTGGCTCTCATCTGGCTTCTCTTTTATAAACTGACTCCGATATTTATAAAAAATCCCACATGGCTTGTCTTCTGAGTACTGTTATCATTCTTCTGGGTAGAAGTGACCCATCCCCTGAGTGCACCATGACAGGAAATATTTGTAAAGTGAGAACTGTGGGGGCCTGAAGATGGTGTTTTTCCATTGCAGCCCCCATATTAGGGAAGAGTTGCTCTCCCTGAAGCTTGGGTGGTCCTGGGATTGTTTCATAAAGCTCCCAAGACAGGACTTTTCTGCAGAGCTTCAGCAGTCTGATGTTCCTATTGACACATACTGAGTTGCTCCACATGCATTTTAAAAATTTGGGGACTTGATCGTCTGCCATTTTGATCCCGTTGATCCCCTTGCATTATCCCAATCCCATTATCAATCTCCCAACTGTTGTTAAGAAAAATAACATTTACTTGCTCCCCCAATAAAGGACAGCAAAAAGTGATCCTATGAATCCTGTAAATTAGATTCCTGGAGTTCAATGTGGAGTGGGAAAGGAAAGAAGTATAAGTGAAATAGCTAGGTAATAGCTGTATGTCTCTTGTTGCCCTCAGTACTATAGAACTCTTGAGCAAAATATTGTCTGAACAGTACCCCTTTTGCACAAGCATACATGCATTTATTCTTGTAAATGCATGTATACAACCTGGTTAAATATGGGATCTATTCACCTTGGAAGGATTACATAAACCAAAGTCTTTCTCATTGTGTGCCAATATTATTGTGTTAAATAAAGATTTAAAAACTGTAGGAAAGGTTATCTGCCTACTTAGAGGGAAAAGACTTCTTGTTATTATATTGAAGTAGATGTATTATACATAAAGCAACCTGATTCTGTTCTTATTTGAAGGTCAGAAGCACCCTGACTTTCTATTACGAAACTTGAATGAACCTTTTATAATAGTAGTCTACAGAATTTGGGATGTCAAACCTGCCTTTCAAAAGCCTATTTGAGTGCTACACCACCATTATTTAGCAATACAACAGGTGCTCATAATGACCTTTAAAATCAACACACAAACTCTGAAACAATTCATTTAGAAACATGTTTTCCTTGGGTAGTAAGAACACAGAAGACACAAAGACTGCCATTTAATGCTGCCATTTAATGGTTAAGGATTTTTGCAGCACAGATTTGGGAGCTTTAAAGGAAATCAGTTCCAAACTTACCGTGGATGGAAAGAAATAAAGAGGGATTTTGTTGTTGTTGCAGAACTCATTTTCTTCAAAGAGAATTGTTTATTCCATTCCCTGGAAGCCTTTGAATTTAAAGAACCTGGTTTAAATTGTTCCTTTGCTGATGATATTTTCTGACAGCCATTTATAATTTTTATCTTTAACATTTATTTACTCTTTTATGTTCTGCATGTGTTGGTTACTTAATTGTTTATTGTTCAAGTTTCTAAGCCATCTTGAGGTTTTAGATGAAGCAGTCAATGTAAATATTTAAAATAAAATAACTCCAATGTTAAATCCTGGATACAGAGTGATACAGGATGGCAGGCACACACAGGGTGACCTAAGCAGATTTGTTAAAAAGCTCGGTCCGTACAAACAGCTTCTCAGAATTATCATTTTCATAGTAGTAGGAAGGTTAGCTAATCAAGATTCTAAGTATCATTTTTGTGCTATATTGTCATCTAAGCTGGCTGTGTTCTATCTACTGAAGCCAAATTTTGTGAACTGCATTTCTGGTTTAGCCTAGCAAAAATAATATCCTTGTAAGAAAGTGTTATGTATTAGCATACTTACCTGTAATTGGTTGGTCCATGGTGGCGGAAAATTCGAAGAGCCGTCACTGGCCACAGCCGCGAGCAGCCTGAGTATAAGAAGGGCTGCCGCAATTTCTTTGCTGCTCAGTCCTAGACGGAAGTAAAAACAAATTGGAATTATGCTGGTGTCCTGATTCTCATTCCTGCGACGAGGATGGGATTCTGAGACCAGCAAGCATGTGGTGACCGATGAACACCGGCAATGCATCAAGGCAAAATGGCCAGAAACAACACGCCACCCACACCATTTGATCCAGCAACCAAAGACTGGGAATCGTACATCGACCAATTCCTCATGTTCCTTGAAGGGAACGACTTCCATAATGTATCTGAAAATAGGAAGAGAGCCGTCTTCCTCATCCATTGTGGTCCCGCAGTATTTAAGATGGCCAAAGCATTAGCGGCACCCACTGACATGAAAACGATGGCCTGGCCGGACCTGGAAAAGTTACTGAGGGCTCACTACACACCAACCGTTTCCTGCCTAATCAGAAGACATGAATTTTATCAGTGTGACCAAAAAGAAGGCGAGAGCATCAGCGATTTCGTTGCAATGCTGTGAGACATCGCCGGAGCATGCGAATTCCTAAACATGGATGAAGCCATTGAGGAATGAGTGGTTTTAGGACTGAGAGATCTTACACTCCAGGGCTGATTATTAACAAAACCCAAAATAACACTCCAAGAAGCAATAGAGGAAGCTACTGCAGCAGAAGCAATGCAGAAATCAGTGGCCGCCATGTGGACGATGAACAAAGAGCCACCAGCGACTCCAAAAAACACCACCACAACCCACCACGAGAACATCGAGTCCCCATCAGAAGACGACGAGGAAGAAAAAGGGGTAAATGAACTCTGGGCAGAACAGGGCAGAAGGGACTGGAATGGAAAAAGGAAAGAATTTCGTTGCGCAGATTGTGAGGGGAACCATCCACGTTCCAAGTGCCGTTTCCTAGATGTAATCTGCAAACATTGTGAATGGTTGGGACATATTGCTAGGACATGCCAAACAAGAAAGAACAATGGCAAAGATGGAACACACACACACACCCCGAGAGAAGGAGAGACAAACAGGGAGCCATTGGAACCAAGACAACAGAAGCAGGTGAGGAAAAGAAACAAGCAACAGAAGGGAAGAAACACACCAGATGGTGACCATTGGACACTCCAACACTACAAATGTCAAGAAAGTATATGTCCAGGTCACCACAGAAGGTCAGCCATGCTGATGGAAGTGGACTCAGGCTCATATTTGTCAATGGTATCATGGGACACCATAAAAAGACTGATACTAGACATGAGCCGGGAAGAACTCGAAAAACAAACACTAACACTAGAAGACTACCAGGGGAACAAAATCCGCGTAGTAGGTACTGGTCAGTTCAAGGTAACCTAAAAAAATACACCAGAGTCCTTCCACTAACCATACTTGACCGGAATCGACCCAGCCTATTGGGACTTGAATGGTTTGCACCATTAGGAATCGAAGTCATAGGGATAAACAGCATAACCAAAACAGAGTGGGAAGATGACCTAATGGAAGAATTCCAAGACGTATTCGACAGAGAACTGGGCAAGTACCGGGGATTCCCAATTTTTTTTAATCTAAACCCAAATATAGCTCCCATAAGGCTAAAGGCGAGGCAGGTTCCTTTCATGCTAAAACCAAAAATCGATGAGCAATTGGATAAGCTCATCGCACAAGGGCTTTTAGAACCAATTGACCACGCGAGGTGGGAAACTCCAATTGTTACACCAATTAAACCTGATGGGTCAGTGCGCATCTGTGGGGATTACAAAGCGACCCTTAACCATGCACTCCAACAAAGTGCATACCCGGTCCCAGTGGTACAGCATCTATTACATTCCCTTGGGGGGAGGAAATCTTCGCGAAACTTGCACAGGCGTACCAACAGCTGCCCATTGACCCTGAAACAGCAGAAGCTCAGACAATCATGATGCACAGGGGGGCATTCAAATGCAACAGAGTACAATTCGGCATCAGCGTCACCCCAGGGGTGTTCCAGAACTTAGTGGAACACCTATTGCAAGGGATAAAAGGGGTGGTACCATACTTTGATGATGTTCTGGTATCAGCCAGGAACAAAGAACAACTACGTGACTGCCTAAGGGAAGTCCTAGGCAAATTCAAGGAGGCAGGACTAAAAGTAAAAAAGGAGAAATGCCAATTATTCACCAGCAAATTTTAATTCCTAGGATACCTTATAGACAGCGAAGGAATACACCTCACTGAAAATAAAGTCAGAGCAATCAAGGAAGCCCCCAGACCCACAAATAAAACTGACTTACAAGCCTTTTTCGGACTCATTAACTTTTCTAATATATTCCTACCACAGAAAGCAACCATTGCGGAACCGCTACACAGGTTGTTTTACGAGAAAGCAACCTGGTCCTGGGGGCAACGAGAAGAAATGGCATTCCAGGAAATAAAAATCTTGATCACATCAGACCATGTACTAATACAATACAGCGAGACACTTCCAATAACACTAACCTGCGATGCATCACCTTGTTGGCGCAGTACTCAGCCATGTATTACCAGATGGGAAAGAAGCACCTATAGCCTTCTACTCAAAGACATTGTCAAAGCCAGAGTGGAACTACAGTCAACTAGACAAAGAGGCATTGGCCACTGTCACCAGAATAAAATGTTTCAATGAATATATCTATGGGAGAACTTTCACACTAGTCACAGACCACAAGCCACTCCTGGGCATAATCACAGGAAACAATGCTACACCTAATATAGTGTCACCACGAATGACAAGGTGGTCGGAATTCCTGGCTGCATATGACTACAAACTTATCTACCAACCCGGCAAAGACATAAATCATGCTGACACGCTTAGCTGTTGCCCTCTACCTGACATAGAAGATGACCCAGCACCAACCACATCAACTCTTCAAATGGAGACATTAGAAAACCTACCTGTAACAGCAGCAGACATCGCTAGGGAAACAGCTAGAGGCAAAACCCTGGTATGAATTTTAAATTGGGTAGGAAAAGGATGGTCAGAAACAAAAAGCGTCGAGACCATCAGACCGTTCCGGAATCAAAAAACAGAACTTTCAGTGCTTAAGGGGTGAGTACTATGGGGGAATCGGGGGATCATACTGGACAGATTAAGGAAACACATACTAGAATTATTACATGAGGGACACCCGAGTATTGTAAAAATGAAAACCCTGGCAAGGAGTTATGTATGGTGGCCAGGGATGAATAAGGAAATAGGGGATTGGGTGTCAATGTGTAAAAACTGCCAGGAATTGAGGCCAACACCCCCCATAGCACCAAAACATGAATGGGAAACACCAAGGGGACCATGGTCCAGATTACACATTGATTTTGCAGGCCCGACCAAAGGACACACATTTCTAATTGTCGTAGACGCTTACTCCAAATGGCTAGAGGTAAGCATCATGCATTCCACTACAACAGAAGCTGTCTTTAGACAGCTCAGTAAACTTTTTGCCACACATGGATTGCCGGATTTGATTGTATCTGACAACGGACTGCAATTCACGGCAATAACATTCGAGGGATTTCTAGCACAACAGGGGATAAGGCATGCACTAACAGCGATGGGACACCCCGCTACAAATCGACGGGCGGAATGCATGGTACGTTACACGAAGGAAACATTACAAAAGCTGGGGCCTGGGGATACACAAGAAAAGATAGATAAGCTACTAGCCATTCACATGACACCCAGTGCCACAACAAATAAAAGCCCAGCAGAATTACTAATGGGGAGGAAAATAAGATCATACCTAGACAGACTACACCCCACATATAGCCCAGAAAAACCAGCAGACTCCTCCAGTAATTGCTGCACATTCCAAACAGGGGACCCAGTTTATGCAAAAAATCTCACAGGAGAACCACTGTGGATACCAGCAAAAGTAACCCAGATAACGGGGCCCCGTTTGTACAGGGTAGACACCGGGGACGGGAGAAGCTGGAGGAGGCATATTGACCAGCTCAGAGCGAGAGTCACGAAGGGCGACCCAAGCAGAACCACGGAAGTGGGGGGAGACCTCTCTAACAAACAAAACAAATACAAGGAAGGAGGGGGAAACCCCTCAAAAATAACCATAGGGGAGGGGGGAGACCCCTCAAACAAACAAAACACAATCAGAGAAGAGGGGGAAGACCCCTCGAACAAACAAAACACAAGTAGGAAGGGAGGGGAAGACCCTCCACAAACAACAGAAATAACGGAACAAACCCTGACAACTACATAACAACCAATACTAACACTAGCCCCAGGCAGGAAACGCAAACACGTACCTAAGACCAGGGAAGAAGGCAGGTCTGGAAGACAGGGATAGGCCCTGAAGGATAACGGGGAAGCAGTCCCTGGCGGGAACGGCCGTCCCAACTCAACCAGTCAGGACGTTCCAAGAAGGCAGATGGGAGGAACAGCAGATCCATCTGAACAGCTCAAGAACCAAACGGAGACTGAGTTGTGCAGGTCCGGTAGAACCCACAAAAGCCCCGCCTCCCTACGTGATTATGTACGTTAGGCGAGGTTCCGATTGGTTGGACCGGACGAGGTGGGGAGGGGTGTTATATATTAGCATAATTACCTGTAATTGGTTGGTCCGTGGCGGCGGGAAATTCGAAGAGCCATCACTGGCCACAGCCAAAAGCAGCCCGAGTATAAGAAGGGCTGCTGCGGTTTCTTCGCTGCTCAGTCCTAGACGGAAGTAAAAACAAATTGGAATTATGCTGGTGTCCTGAGTCTCATTCCTGCAACTTAACAGAAAGCATACTGCTAAACTTTTGGGGAGAGGCAGAGAAGAAAAAGAAACAGCCGCTACTCTCCTCTCACAAACACAGTGAAATAGGACTGAGTAGGCTTGAGCTCAAGTCAATATATTTTTTAAAAAAAATCATAGAAGGGAAAAAAAGGATAATGGTTTGCGCTGAAGAGAAAATAGGAGGATAATTTCTAAAACGTGTCATCAAGGGTATATTATGTCCTGAGATTACAATGGGCTAAGTACTATCCAAAAAACTACAGTGCTGGCTGAGTATGAGTTGTCCTACTGGGACTATTTTTATTGATTTTCAGTTCCTCAAGGTAATGGCTTCCATTTCATTTCTGTCACTTTGCTCCCATTTTGTCTTTTACCTGTAAATGCTCCTGTTATAAACATGCTTTATTTTCTCCACCCATTATTCCACTCTGGGGAACTCACATGTCATTTAGCCTTGCAATCTGTGAGAAAACATGAAAGATAAACCATTTTGACAAGGTCATCATTTTTGGGAGGTGGGGAGGGATTCAAAATGGTTGTTTCCAAAATGGTCCCTCTAAGGTGCACCAATGTTGTCACTTCTGCTATAATGTTAAGCTAGTTTTGTTGGATCATGATATATTTGTTTTGGTTTGCGGCTTTTCTTGACATGCAGTCATGTATTTGTTCTGCTTGACTGAACTACTAATCTTTATTGGTCTTTAACTTCAATAATACATTGAACAGAAAAGCAGTCAAAAATAAATAAAAGTACAGACCTGTTGTTGAACATTATAACAGTAATTCCACTGTAAATGAAAGTACCTTTAGGCCTACAAATGCAGCATGGTACCAGAAGGTGCTTTATCACTTTAGATAAAGCTTATTTAGACTGATATGAGGTATCTATGGAGATTCTCAGTCATCCAGATCATAGTTGTCACAAAACTGTTTTTTCAAAAGGCAACTGGACTTTTTTTTTTTCTTGAAGACTTTTCGCTTCTCATCCAAGAAGTTTCTTCAGTTCTGGCCGAACTTCTGATTAAAGAAGTATCTTGGATGAGAAGATGAGAATTAAAATGCCTTCAAGGAAAAAACAAAGTCCAGTTGCCTTTTGAAAAAGCACCTTTGAGACTTATATGAGGTGATTAAGCTTCATATAACATGGGCAATACAATTTTCCTTAGTTTTAAAACACCCGGCTACCAATCTAGAACAAATGAGCTCCTGTCTCTTTTTGCTAATACATTTATTTTCCTTGAGGTACATTCCTATGAAAACTTAAAAAATACAATAGCTTTGTCAGAACCATGATCAATGACTAGAAATCATGTGTGGTAAATAGACCACAGGTCTACAATAAACGCTACATCTGTTTGGAATAATTATTGTAGAAAATCATCTTTGGTCTAAAAAAGTTGTCTTGGCCTTCTGATATGCTTGAAATGTTTTATACTGTGCTTAGTTTAATCGGCAGTTTCAACTATTTTAAAATTTAGACAAAGAAGAACATATGTTTTCTTTTGCAAACTGCATTATGCCCAAGTAATCTTAGATAACATAACAATATCTTGTAAAATGAATTGTTTCTATCCATGGGAATAAATGATAGAAGGAGGAAAATAACCTTTTTGAGACAATACTGTGGGTTGGCTTTTTTTTTTTTTTACTGTGGCCTTTTTTCAAGTCTCAATAAAGACTTGTGGTTTGAAACAAAAAGGGAAAAATAGAATATTTCCATGTCTTTTGTTTGGTTTGTTTGTTTGTTTGTTTGTTTGTTTGTTTGTTTGTTTATTATTATTTATTTATTTATGGGTAGGTAAAAGTTACAAAGAAAAAGGGCTTTTCTCTTTAGTGTTTGTCTATTTAGGGTATTGAAAATAATTTTTAAACTAATGATCATTATGTTCATCTTCAAAATAGAGTGCTCTGAAATAAATAAACAGCACCTCTAGTAATCTTTAGTCAGTGCCTATTGAGAAGAATGATACATAGAACACATTTGCAAAAATGACAGTCCATCAGATTTATGTGTTTGGTGGTGTTGCTCTGTTCATTCCTCCCTTTATTGTGCTTACAGAGACGCACACATTTTCCATACTGATCTGGTTGTCAAATACTTCTCTAGAGATAAATAACTGCTAAAGCTCTAACATTAGTTTGAAATGGAAGTGTGAAACCTGGGCATGCCTGAAGGAAGCAACCCTCAACACTTTCAGCGTAAAGAAAGAGGCAAGGGAGGGAGTTAACAATGACAAAGTATATCAACAAACTCTAAGTAAAGATCAGATAACCAAAAAAAAAAAAAAAAAGCCTGCAGGGACACAGGTGGCTGGAGACAAGGAAGAGTTATCCAAGAGCAGTGTATAATATTAGAGTTTTCAGTTCCATAACACAGATGACTGCAACTGACATATGAGGCGAGGCCTAGAGTAACAGAAGAGGGGGCCCAGCTTGCTTAGGGCTGAGAAATGTGAAAGTCTGAATAGAAGCAGGATGACAGATCCTTGCAATCCTTTTGATTGATATGGTTCTTATCACTGGGATATTGTTTCAGCTTAAACATATTCTTACATAATCTTACATATTGGCAAAAAAAAAATCAGAAAATAAAATACAAGCTGAATAGTCAAGATCTTGTTGATGACCCAAGCTCTGTAAAGGACCTTGGAATACTCACCTCTAATGATCTGAGTGCTAGAGCCCACTGCAACTACATAGCCAAAAAGGCATTAAGAGTTATTAACCTAATCCTACATAGCTTTTTCTCTGGTAATATCACACTACTAACCAGAGCATACAAAACATTTGCTAGACCAATACTCGAATACAGTTCATCAGTCTGGAACCCACATTACGTATCTGATATTAGCACAATTGAGAAAGTCCAGAAATATTTCACAAGAAGAGTTCTCCACTCCTCTACTCGTTGTAGAATACCTTATGCCACCAGACTTGAAATTCTAGAACTAGAAAACCTTGAATTACGCCGTCTTCGGTCTGATTTAAGCATGGTATATAAAATCATACATTGCAATGTCCTACCTGTCAATGAATACTTCAGCTTCAACCATAACAACACAAGAGCACACAATAGATACAAACTCAAAGTTAACTGCACCAAACTTGATTGCAGGAAATACGACTTCAGCAATAGAGTGGTCAATGTCTGGAATACTCTACCCGACTCTGTAGTTTCTTCCCCAAACCCCAAAAACTTTAACCTTAGACTGTCTACTATTGACCTCACCCCTTTCCTAAGAGGTCTGTAGGGGGCATGCATAAGCGCACCAACGTGCCTACCGTCCCTGTCCTATTGTTTCTCTTATTCTTCTTTTATTTTTCTTATATGTACCCATTTCATGTATTCACAACTATGTATACACTTATAATTATTATCTTGTAAACAATTGGCAAATCAAATAAATAAATAAATAAATAAATAAATAAATAAATAAATAAATAAATAAATAAACTGCCTAATGGCCATAGATATATAGGAAAAGTGCCTAGGTATAAATTTAACATATACAGATGAATTGATATTTAATTTACAGGTGCTTCTTTGGCTCTCCTTAGGGATTTCCACTTTTAACATTTCATATATGACTACCCCTAAAGTTAATATTACATAAACTGAAAATTATATAACTATAATATATTTATATTATATTTATCCCCTAAAGTTAATATTATATAAGCTGAAAATTATATAAATATAATATATTTATATTATATTTATATATTTTACATATAAATATAAAAATATAAGTCCCTAACGTTTATATATTATATAAACTGAAACTTTGTATGACCGCACAAAAATTACTTTAGAAGCCCACAAAAGACCTTTCTAATCACTGTTGTCACCTCTGATGATACTGCATTCAAAAGAATTTCTAAAATGTGAATTTGGTCTTCAGACAAAGTACAATCCAGTGGTGGTATTATACCACTTCAGCCAAACCGGTAGCCCTGACAATCTTCTGTGAGTGAACTGGTTCGCTGCAAAGATCAGCTGCTGGGCCCTACCACCTGCCCTGGCTCTATACTGGCCTTTATTTCCTGCTTTTCAATCTCAGCCGCTTTGCGCGGCACAGCCGATTGCCGCACGTCAGCTGTTGAAGACACAGGGAGAGTGCAGGATTGCGGGAGAAGGTTAGTAGGAAACCCTCTGTGCGCACACGAAGTGCGCACGTGTGCGCAAAATGAGCCCACCAAGCCACGCCCACAGAACCGGTGGTTAAAAAAAAATTGAAACCCACCACTGGTACAATCCTATCTAAATGATTAACAGATTTCCTACACATCATACTTCTACATTATCTGAATTAAATGTCAGTATGTTTACTTTTCTATTTTTGATATCAGCGCAGGAAATAGTTCTTTTCAGTTTAACACAAGGAAACAAGAGAAACTTGTTTTCCACCTGCATAATAATAATGATGCACGGTTAGTATATATCACTAGAGAAATTGTCTGGAATGTACAAAAACATTTCAAATTTATATTGGAAATGTGAAGAAGGGGGATTTTATGATGTTTGGTGGACATAAGTAAAAGCCAGAAAGTTTTGAATACTAATACATGCACCAATTCAGAAAGTCTTAAAGAGTAATATTTAATTGAAATCAAAGGTTTTCCTTTTGATACTGATGGACAAACAGCTGGAAAAATGTCATGGAACTTTGTTTTTGATATGCATGATAACTGCAGCAAGATTATTATATGCTTAGAAGTAGAAAGACTCAACACTACCCACAAATGACAAATAATTGGTGAAGATGATGGAACTTAATGGCCAAACTGACTTTCTTGATTAGAGAAAAGACACTAATTTACTGCTGACTGGAAACTCCTTAGAGACATTTTGCATGAAACAGGGAAAAAATGAACTTATGATATATGGCTTTGATCCTGACCTACTCAAAGTTGACCCATCTTTCCATCCTTTCAAGGTCAATAAAATGAAGACCCAGACTGTTGAGGACAATATGCTGGCTCTCTAAACCACTTAGTGAGGGCAGTAAAGCACTATGAAGCAGTATTTAAGTCTTAAGTGCTATTTGAGGATCAGAACAAATAGACAATAGAAAAAGAGCCTTTTTTGTAACATTAGAGTGAGAAATAATTTTGTATTCATAATTATATTTGCTGAACCTACTTTATATTCCTTTTTGCTATTTTCATCTTTTTCTTTCTTTCTTTTTTCTTTTCTTTATATTTATTCTTGTTTTTTTATTTTATTTTCAAAACTGTTAATAACATTATATTAATAATGGGGGGGGGAATCTGGCATGCTACTAATCAAAACAAATGAATGTCTTTAAGTTCCATCAAAGCTCATTTGTATAGTACAGAGCAGCCCAGGCAGCAAATTCTTCTTCGGATAAATAGGTCTTTTGTGACTGGCCTTGCACGTATACATTTGATAAATAAATACATAATATTTTTTGCCATTTATAGATGGGAAAAATCAAATAATGGGGAAACTAAACAATTAGACAATAACTGTATCCCTCCTAAATTGTTTATATTCATTGTGGGAAATCCTGTAAATGGGCCATGAATGAAAGGAAGTGCAGCTGGTCCTACAGGTTGATTAGAAATTACAGGACTTTATTAGAAATTGATTGTGATTTTTAAACATTTCTCTGAAGAGCTATTTTCCAGATAAATTAATACAATAATTGAAAGGAGAGGAACACAATAACAAATGGTAGAGAGGGAGAATGTGAAATAATTTAGTTTGAAGAAAGAACAAATAAAAAATTGTAGCAATGATAAATAAAATCAGCCTTTTTTCACTATGAAAGGTGCATAGACTATCAATCTGGTAAAGATTATAGGACTGTAGTCAATGTATACAGAAGCCCAGGCAAATGTTCATTTAAATAGTGTTAACTAAAAACCTCAGGAAAAAAACCCATTAGAATGCAACCTTAATACATTCAATAGATTTTTTTTCTCCCAGTGTGTGGAATTAAAAGTGACAGTTGAAGGATTACATTAATTAAATCTGTATTTATTAAACAAAGCAATGTTCTCCATATTAAAGGTTGAAAATCTGCAGGTGATAAACAGATCAGAGTTCCATTTATTAAAGGTCTCAGCACTAATGGAAAAAACAGAACACCATGAAGTCTAACTCTTGGGTATCAACAAACAGAGAAACCATCTAGTACAGGGGTGTCAAACTCGCATTGTCACATAATGTATCAGTACTTTTTTCCCCTTCAACAAATCGGGCGGGGTTGGGGCCAGCACATGACGCATCTTGTCCACAGGCCATGACTTTGACACCCCTGATCTAGCAGGAAATTTATTAGAAACAATTCCACATATGCATATAGGTTCATATATATATATACATACATACATACATACATACATACATTTTATTTGATTGGTCAATCGCTTACAAGATACAGGTATAAGAATAAATACAGTTTTGAATACATGAGATAGATACTTATAAGAAAAATAAAAAACAATAGGACAGGGATGGTAGGCATGATTGGTGCACTTATGCATGCCCCTTACAGGCCTCTTAGGAAGGGAGTGAGGTCAATAGTAGACAGTCTAAGGTTCAAGTTTTTGGGGTTTGGGGAAGAAACCAAGTAGTGTAGAGTATTCCAGACATTGACCACTCTGTTGCTGAAGTTGTATTTTCTTCAGTCAAGTTTGGTGCAGTTAACCTTGAGTTTGTATCTATTGTGTGCTCTTGTATTGTTATGATTGAAGCTGAAGTATTCATTTGCAGGTAGAACATTGTATGATGTTATGTACTATATTTAGATCAGACTGGAGGCAGCGTAGTTCTAGGTTTTCTAGGTCTAGAGTTTCAAGTCTGGTGGCATAAGGTATTCTGCAATGAGTAGAGAAGCGGAGAACTCTTCTTGTGAAATATTGTGTTAATATCAGATACATGATATGGATTCCAGACTGATGAGCTGTATTCAAGTATAGGTCTAGCAAATGTTTTGTATGCTCTAGTTAGTAGTGTGATAGTATCAGAGAAGAAGCTACGTAGGATTAGATTAACAACTCTTAATGCCTTTTTGGCTATGTAGTTACAGTGGGCTCTAGCACTTAGATCATTTGGGATGAATACTCCAAGATCCTTGACAAAGTTTGGATTCTCAACAAGGTCTTGCCTATTTAGCTTGTATTTTATTTTCTGATTTTTTCTGCCAATATGTAAGACAGAGCATTTATTTGTTGAGATTTGAAGTTTCCATTTGATTGACCATTCTGATACATAGTCAAGGTCTTTTTTGAGGGTAGTAGTATTGTCTGTTAAAATGAACAAAAATGTCAGTTGGAGATGGTTGTCTACACACAGTACATATAGGGATCCTCAAACTCTTCAGCTCATCAACCCCTTCATGAAGTTTCTGTGATGACCCGGGGCATGGCAAGAAAGCAACACAGCCAGAGAACAGGTCTAACTCCCCTTTATTGCTCCAACTTTGCCCCCAACTGTCCCCATGTTTACTACAAGTCCTGGAGCAAAGCTCTCTCGCACACCTTCAACAGCCTCTGGCTATGAGTAGTCCACTAAGCAAGGTGAGCAAAGCAGTAACCAAGGCCAGAAGTCCAGTAAGCAAGGTTAGCAAAATAGTAACCAGAGCAAGAAGTTCAATGAAGCAGGCAAACCAGGCAAGCCCCACAAGACACAGCATAGTAATCTCCAGGCTTCGGCAAGTGCACACAAGGATCCACAGATTCAACTCTTGTTGTTGACAAATGCTGCTCCCACCAGCAACTCCTTACATCTCAGTCCCCCAGGTGTTCCTTGTGAAGGGGGACGAGGCACTCTCCTCCCTCATAGCTGGCTCAGTCTGCGTTGTTCTCATCTTCTCTCTTCTCTTTGTACTCTAGGATCAGGAGCAGGTGGCTCTTGCTTATCGCCTGAGATCTGCCTCTCATATTCATCTTGCCCCTGTTCCTCCCTGTCTACAAGCTATTTTAATCCTGAAATGCCTTGGCCTGATTGGCTCTGACTGGCCCTAGTTCCTCCAAAGCCAACAGAGCTGCCCCCTTGATCTCCGTCTCCTCCCATTCCAGGTCATCTTCCCCTGCAGATTCAGGCTCTGACAGGGGTTGGGGGCATGACAGTTTCAGATTGTTCATCAAACTCCAAACATTTATTTAAATGAAAATAATTTAATACTGGTAGTCCTTACAACAGTTCATTTAGTGACCATTCAAAATTACAATGGTGATTTATGACCATTTTTCACCCTTATAACCATTGCAGCATCCCCATGGTAATATGATCAAAGTTCAGATGCTTTGCAACTGACTCACATATATGACAGTTGCAGTGTCCTGGGATCATATGATCACCTTTTATGACCTTCTGACAAGCAAGTCAATGGGGAAGCCAGATTCACTTAACAACTATGTTACTAACTTGACAGTTGCAATGATTCATTTAACAACTGTGGCAAGGAAGGTTGTATAATGAGATGAAGCTCACTTAACAAATGTTTCACTTAGCAACATAGATTTTGGGTTCAATTGTGGTGGTAAATCGAGGACTACCTGTACACACTACTTTGATAGTGTTATAAATAATAATATCAACCACTTGTATTCTATTCTGTTAACCCTTGGAATATAATATTGCTCATTTTGGCAACCCTGCATTACACCATGTACTGTTTTGCTCATCCATGGTTTAATGAATAAATCCCACAAAGAAGTGACACAATTTATTTATTTTTATTTATTTATTTGATTTGCCAATTGTTTACAAGATAATAAGTATAAGCGTATACATAGTTGTGTCTAAGGTTAAAGTTTTTGGGGTTTGGGGAAGAGACTACAGAGTCGATCACTTAGCATGTTGTACAAACCCATAGCTGAGAAGTTTCATAAGGCAATTCAGATCCAGTAACAAAGTGAGCTTTGCTGCTTCTAGGCATTCCATGTTTTTCATCTAGATTTGCATTCTACTTAGGACAAAGAGTAGTTGAACAGCTGTTGATCAGATGAGATGGCCATTCATTATATCTGTATAGCTGGATACAAGAAGTTTCATTGGATGATGACTCAGCAGCCGGTTAAATATTGAATGTGAATCTCCTACAGTCTGACTAAGTAGTTCCCAGGGGGTATTCTCCCACAGCAGACAGAGCCCTCCCTTCTATCTCTGTAACTTGCTGTTCACTATTTTTGGCCCTAGAGGAATCAAGTTCTTTTAAAAGGAATCTTCCAGAAAAAATCAGATCCTGAGGAATACTGAGAACTTCAGATACACAGGGCAAGATATAAGCAAATTCAGCTTGAGTAATAGTACAACATTGTTATGGTTGTGGGACAATAACTTATTTTCCAAATTCCTGAATGTTAAGCCAGCATGGGATATATCATTTATTTATATATTTTATATGGTGGCTGATTCTCAAATTATTCTTGATGACTATCAGTGTTAAAAACAGCAACAAACACAATTAAAATCCAGGAAAAGGATAAAATGAAAAAGCACTCATACACATCTGCAGCACTAGGGTCAAAATTATCTTCACATAAATGTAGCCTTAAATCTGATCTTTAGTTTTCTAAGTGGATCATTATAGCTTTGGCCATCTATCTTTGACTTACAATCCAAGCAAATTAATACAGGGAATTAATTGATGGTTAAACTGCCATTAATGAATGGTAGCCATGGTTCAACTTGAAGTGCAAACTTCACATTTTACCCTGAGCTAACAATAAATTGAGATACTATTTGGTGAATTAGAACTCAAAAGTACGGTCATAAAGTAATACTTTTATTAGGAATAACCAAAACCTAGTGTTGAATAGAATGATTAGAACTATTTAATGGAACACTTTCCTCTTATAATTATGGTATGAATTAAGTCTATAATAGATAAGAATAGAATCCCAGCCTCTGCTTGCAATCTATTATGCATCCACAGTGACTTTGTTCTCACACTATGTCATGAGCAACTAAAGCAGGCTTTATGGTACATGAGCCATGCATTCTCTAAGGGTTTCTTTTGCAGCTCATAGAGTTGGATTATCGCTTCTTTTATATATTTTGGAGTGATAAGGGTTAATAGATTCTGCAGAAAGTTTTGGCACCATTTCATCATTTGAAAGCCAAAATCTAAAATAGCTGGAAATAGCCTCAGCTACTTTATGACTATAATGATGCAAAATGCTACATTTCCTGCAACTATCATTGGGGTAAAAAAAATGTTCCCCATCCCCCCAAAAGCAGCACATCAGTAGTTTTTGGAATTAACTGAGTAGCCTGGGTTTGTATTTCCAATAACATTTTAGAGAAATGAGTGTCTCTCTTGCAAACAAAATAGAGTAAGGACCCAATTTTCTTCAAAAAGATTATACAAATAGTTAGACATTGGTAGTTCCAGTTGGTGTAATGGTTAAGGCACCAGACTAGAAAGCTGGAGAATATGAGAAAGTCTCTATTTAATCATGAAAGCCAACTGGATGACTTTAAGCTAGTCACTCTCTTTCAGCCCAACACACTTCACAGGATTGATGTTGTTATGAAAATAGGAAGAGGCAGATGTCTATGGATATTCTCAGTCATCCAAGTCATGGTTGTCCCAAAGGTGCTTTTTCAAAAGGCAACTGGACTTTTTCCTTGAAGACCTTTCACTTCTCATCCAAGAAGTTTTTTCAATTCTGACTGAATGGTGAAGAATGGAAGGATTTATATTCCTTGCAGTCAACCGGTTATTAGCACTCTTTCTGATAGTCATAGAGACCACTTGGAGTGCTAACGACCAGATGACTACCAAGAATAAAGTCCTTTCATCCTCCACCATTCAGTTAGACCAGAAAAGGCTTCTTAGATGAGAAGCGAAACATCTTAATTAAAGTCCAGTTGCCTTTTGAAAAAGCACTTTTAGGAGGAGGAAGATATGTTGGATATGTTGTTTCTCTTGGGTTATTTGTAAACATAATAAAGGCGAGACACAAATGAATGAATGAAAGAATAAATAAAAATAAATAAATAACTATGGCTTCCAACAACTGCTTGTTCTTGGAAGTGCAGATAATCTTACTGCTCAGGATACTTGGAGTTAAATGCCCCAACAGGTGTAGACAGTTGGTGATGCAATCTGCATCTCTTGGCTATTCTAGTTTGGTTAAGACAGTTATTAGTTTGGACAGTGTCATCCTGCTTAAAAATCCATGCTGTATAAATCCTGATTTTGGAAGGAAGATCTGCAGAGTTGCCACCATAAGCTGCAACCATCATCATAAACGTGGCATACCTTATGACCACTGCTTGAGATGGTACTCAGTACATCTCTCAATGTCACAATTTCATTCTTCAGTGCAATCTTATTATAGCACAGATAAGGAAAGGAGTAGACAGTCTGGGAGGGGAGCAGGTGTGAGTAGTAGCCAGCATATTATATATGAAATTGTTGACCACAAGGCAGCAGATGGTATAGTGTGCAGTCTAAGCCTTGGATAATGGTTGCAGAGGAGTGAAGAGTCTATTTTTAGAACACCTTTATTTTAAAAATCTGCTCATTGCTTCAGACCAAAACCTTTCTAATTTAGAACAGTCTTGATTATCAAAATCTGTTTAAAAGTACTCAAACCCTTACTTATTTACACAGTACTTTATTGTCAAAGTCTTACTGCACTACTACTGTGTAGCAGAAACATCAAATGCATTTTTCATGTTCTGCAGAGGGCAAGAAATGTAATAATTTTCATGAAACATCCATTCATATCTTCTCAATATCCCATAGTTGGGAATTCTTTTAAAAATATTTTTAGGAAATTCAAATCATTTCCAAAGGTGCTTTGTTTTTGTTTTTCAAAAGGCAATTGCATTTTCTTTCTTTCTTTTTTTTCCATTGAAAAATGTTTTGCTTCTCATCCAAGACGTTTCTTCAGTTATAACTAACTAGTGGAAAATGAAAGGATTCATGTTCCTAATCGGTTGTTAGCATTCTGAGGGTGAGTTGTTGATGCTCTGAGAGTTGTTGAGGCCCCTTGGGGGTTTAACTGTATCCTCAGAATCACTTCAATCAGAACACAAATGGATATGGAACCTTCTTGGGACTGTTGAAAGGATTGTGTTATAAACAAGATTTGTACCCCTTCTCCTCTGTTGAGGGAGGGCTGTTCAATTTTAACACAGATGACTTCTTTGACTCCTACTTCAAAAGAAGTGGTCCTTTCTGTCCAGAATGTGACCCATGTTGTCTTTAAAAGAATGACCTTGACTTTCAGATCTTTCAGCAGCCCTAAGATGGTTCCATACTAGTATGGGAACCAATTTTCTTCAAAACGATTGTAGAACTGTTGGTCTTCCAGGATACTACTGATGCTCAGGACATTCAGAGTTAAATGGAAAATGGAAAAATTAGGAATAACACACTTAGTAGACCAGCAATATGACAAGAACAATGCTAAGTAAGAGTACCAGTTTGTTTTGGTGGCTTCTTTGGAGCTGAGAGGGCCAAACCCCGTTACAAAAGCAACTGAGTTTATATAGCAGTTCTTCATTATCAGATACTGTTTGTAGAAATTGCATCCTAAAAAATGAGCATGTAAAAACTTTTTTAAAAAATACCATGGAGACATTAAACAGGAATTTTCAATCAATTTCAGTTACAGAAAGTTCAGAGACAGGGCAAGCACTTATCATGGATTAATTAAAAGAAAATAGAAATGAGCTAGGGTGCGATAATTCCTAGAGTAGCATAATTCACACAGTGAACATGCTCTTGTTTAATGAAACAAAAACTTTAATTCAAATGTATTTTGAAATAATAACCACCTCTGCAAGTAATAAGTGAAGAATTACAACCAGGTAAAAATAAACTCCAGAGCAGATCCAACTTTTTCATTTCTCACCTACGCAAGTAACAATGAAGAGAAATTTTCATGATGGATTTATTGAGGAAATAAATGTGCAAAACAAGATAGGAGTGTGAGGACCTTAGTGCTCTCTGAGCTTGGTTGTTTTCTTGTAGATGTTTCATTACCAAACCAGGTAACATCATCAGTGCTAACAGAGAGTGGATTTTGTTTTCATTTTATATACCAGGGGCTTACTTTTTCAGTGTTGATGGCAGTGGTCTTGATGGTTCTTTGGGAGGACTGTTGTTTACTGTTTGTTTGGTAGTTTCTTGATTGGGATATTGTTTGTTTCTTGATAGTTGGTCTAATATTAATCTTGGTGTTAATCTCTACTCATCTGGGCAATTACTGATAGAGGTGTCAAGGAATGACCAATACCACTCCAAGAACGCTGACAGGGCAAGCCACCACTATATGAGAACAAACCCCACTCCCTACTAATGCTGATACCTTGTATGGTTATGAAATGTTCGCAAGAAAACAACCAAGCACCAATAACCCCCACAGTTCAACCCTGAGCAAGAAATATTATCTTGTAATACTGTACTATGTACAAGATAGGAGTGCTTAGATGATAGCTCATCATCATGATCTATTGATATTGTAGATTTCTTTGTGAGATATTTATTTCAGAATTTTACATTTCTAGAATTTTGACTAACAATATCGTTTTTTCTTAGGAAGTCTTGGAATTATTTTTCTTACAGAACTAATGGGTCATTTTATCTTTGCTGCTAAAAGCCATTTCCTTAGCTCAGTATGATGCCTTGTTGTTAAATTCTAAGTATACATTTAATTGTAAGAGTTTCACCAGAGTTATAGTTTTTAGGTTTCCTTATTAAAATTATCCAGCAGAAATACAGGTAGAGGTTTACTTCAAGACAAGCAAATTATCAAAGCCAAATAAGCCTGCATTGGTTGATTACACAAAAGACAAGCAAGTACCAATCTTGATGCAAACTAAAAATGAAACTTACTGAATGTGCAAGAAACAAAATATGAATGAATATTGAAATATGAATATTGAAAAAAAGTAATAAAAGCAAGACTAGAATGCTGGCACGGAAAAGCATTGCACAGTCAGTTTCTACAAAAGGAAAAAGTAGATAAGATCTGGTAATGGTTTGCAACTGGAACATTAAAAAGAAAGAAAGAAAGAAACTGAAGACTTGATTTCTGTTTAAGAGCAAGCTATTTAAACTAATGCAATCAAGACCAGAACTGAAAAATGGTCAAATGATTCAGTTTGTGCAAAGAGGCAAAAACAGTTAATCACATATTCAGCTTGTGCAATAAGATTGTGCAAATTGATTATGAATAACAAATTAATACAGCCATCAGAATGATTCATTGGAACATCTATAAAATTTATCATGTGTCAGTAAAGAAAAGTTGATGGGAATGTAGAATTGAAAAAAATAGTTTAAAAATGGGCAATTTAAAATATTGTGGGATTTCCAAATACAAATGGATAAAGTCTTGGCTCATAACATATCAGATATAATTTTGCTTGAAAAGAAGGTAGTATGGATAATTGATGTGACAATATCAGGGGATAGCAGAATAGAAGACAAAGAATTGGAGAAGACCACAAAATAGTAAGATATGAAAATTAAAATTGAAAGATTATTGCATAAACCAACCACTACTGTTTCAACCAATAATGTGATTATTGGCACACTGGGGGAATACCAAATATTTATCCAGGCAGTCTCTGAGAATCAGACATGATTGAATGGAAAAATACTTACTAAATTTTGGGAGAACTGTATACAATAAATAAGAGACATGGTGGCCAGTGGTAAGAATGCAGTACTGCAGGCTACTTCTGCTAACTGCTGTACTGTCAACTTCAAACCAAATCTGGCCTCAGCCATCTTTCTGTTCCTCAGTTGCCACGCAGACAGGGAAGGAGGGAAGGAAGTTGGTATGCATTACTGCCTAGCCACACAGTGGAGTACTTTGATGTATGCAATGGAGCATTGTCCTGCATAAAGATCATAGTGGTCTTGAAAGATGCAGACTTTTTCCTGTACCACTGCTTGAAGAAAGTGTGTTCTAAAAACTGGCAGTAGGTTTGGGAGTTGATTTTGAGTCCATCTTCAACCCAAAAAGGTCCAACTAGCTCATTTTTAATAATACCAGCCCATACCAGTACCCTTCCTTCACTTTGCTGGTGTCTAACTCGAACTGGAGCTCTGTGCCCATTACTGATCTAGCCACAAGCCCATCTATCTGGTCCATCAAGAGTCAGTCTCATCTCATCAGTCCATAAAACCTTTGAAAAATCTGTCTTCAGATATTTCTTGGCCCAGTCTCGCCATTTCAACTTTCGTGTCTTGTTCAGTGATGGTCAGGTTTCAGCCTTCCTTACCTTGGCCATGTTTCTGAGCACCAAAAATCTTGTACTTCTGAGCACTCCAGATAGGTAGCAGTTCTGGAATATGACAGCACTGGAGGACAATGGATTCCTGGTAGCTTCACATTTGATTCTTCTCAAATCTTTGGCAGTTAATGTGCATCTTTTTTTTTTTTTGCAACACGTTTCTTGTGAATCTGTTGTCTATTTGCAACAAAACATTTGATGGATCTGTGGTCATGCCCCAATATCTTAGCAATTTCAAGAGTGCTGCATCCCTCTGAAAAACTTTTTACAATTTTTGACTTTTCAGTCAATTAAATCTCTTTTTTAGCCCGTTTTGCCTGAGGAAAAGAAGCTGCCTAATAATTATGCACATCTTGATATAAGGTGTTGATCTCCTTAGGCCACACCTGATCTGCATATATTTACTATTCATTTAAGTTTATACAACTTGGAGGTGTAAAATATGCATACAAAGGATGATATGGTCAAAATACTCACTTGCCTAATAATTGTGCACATGGTGTATACTTTAATCATGTTTGCATTAGATAAGTATATACAGATTTATAATTACTAAGTGTTATAGTGAAAAGTTTTTCTTTTTTTTTCTTTTTTTCTTTTTGTTTTGTTAAAGAATTTTTAATGTCTTGGATTATTTTGAGAACATATGTATGTGCATTATAATTATTTTTGTGTTTTGTTCCCTTTTTCTTTTTTCTGTGATTGTTTTAAAAGCAATAAAAATAAATAATAAAAAGATAACATTCATCATCAGCAATATCTGGATTTTCAAGCCTGGAAGCATTTGAAGTCAATCTACAGGTTAGAAATGTTGCTTATTTGCCATACTGCAGTTCCATGCTATAGTCATATTATTTGACACCATGGGTGGTAAAATGAATAAAATTTATTAGTTACTGGTGACATAGTAATGGAATATGTGTCAATGTGATACCCATGTGAAAAAACAAAATAATTAGAAACATCTTTATTTTGTTTAGAATACCGTGGATCTGTTTTCATATCTTTTTTTCTGATGCTCCTGAGTGTTATTATTCTCAGTAGCATAGAATCTCAGTTGTCATTTGAAAAGAATATCAATGAATATCAATTCAATAGGCATGCAAATGGGTGCTTCAATATAGGAACAACATAATGTGGAAGAATTTTGGGAGATTTGAATGTCTCTGTTTACATTTCTTTTACAGAAACTTTCCTTTGTATAGCTCCTCAACATAGAAAACTCTTGGACTTTGCTTTCTTTTCTTTTTTTTTTCTGCAAACCAGCAAGCAGATGCATATTTTGCATAAAATATAGGGTTTTTAAAAATCAACTACCCATTTATATGGATGATGGTACTTAGCATTTTATATTTTGTGAAGTGAGGAATATGGGATTTTTATTCTCAATTTTCTGTGACAGCAAACGAGGCAGGGCATTCAGTAGATGATATTCCCTATTGATCAGCCAGAGGATGAGCAATGGTTGAGTCATAAAATCAGCCACAATGAAGACAAATGTGGGTCAGATTCAGACAGCTTTGTCACATACCAGGGAACAGAAACCCTCTTGGTGAAGATGTTTTCCAAGTTTTGGTGTTCAATCTGTTACCCAAGCTTGCAATTACTTTAAGATGTTCTTGCAAACAGCCATGTCAAATTAAGATATGACAAAAACAAAAAAAAATCCCTTCTATTTGTATCATGACAGTGAGAACAAAGTAATAATTTAAAACATGCCTCTACTTTTTTAATTACAGCTGACATTAAAGTTCACATTTTCTGAGAACTATTATGAACATTAATAACTGTAGGGATTTTCTCTGCACTAGATGACTTTTATTGTAATAAAACATTTAGAGCTGGTTACACATAATTATATTGAGCAATATTATTATTATATTATATTATATTATATTATATTATATTATATTATATTATATTATATTATATTATATTATATTATATTATATTATATTATATTATATTATATTATATTATATTATATTATATTATATTATATTATATTATATTATATTATATTATATTATATTATATTATATTATGCTGGAACCATTCTGCTTCCTTATTAGTGACTGCCTAACTGCCACATGACACAGAAGGTAGGTCATGAACCAGGAACAAGGAAATCCAGCAACTCAGCACGTGCTCAGTATAGGGTGATCAAAAAAACCATGATGCACCAGGTTATGCCAGTATGTGGAAGGAGATGATTGGTCCTGATTAGCAAACAATGTAACTGTTCTTATTACTTCTTGTTAATAAAAGAGCAGGCCCCAAACTGTTCTGGGCTCGCCGCTTGCTCATTCATTCCAAGGAACCTGGCTCATGTCATTTTCCTTCTCGGCGTTGTAAGGCCTACCCCATGAGCGGCCCATTAGGTGCAGGATGAAAAACCCGCATTCTGGTGACCCCGACGTGATCCACTCCAGGGTGCGTCTCGGACCGCTCATCCTTACTCGCCGAAGGGAGCTGCGCATTCGTCTGGCCTGAAACACGACCACGACTCCGTAAGTATGGGCGGAAAATTCTCTCAACAACAGACGGAGCATCTGAAGGAATTGAGAGAATTAACCGAATCCTCTTCCAAATTATTAAAAGCCTCAGGGAAGCCCACATCCCTTGTTAAAAAACGGCAGATAATTGATCTGCTACAATATATTTGGCTCCATTGTCCCACCTACCCCGAAAAGGGTTCTCTTAAAATTAGCACTTGGACTAAAATTGGCGAATATCTCCATACCAGTCCCCGAGCTCCAATTGGCATTTTAACAGCCTGGAGACATCTTATGGAATGTTTAATGGTCCATCATAAATTCTCATCTCAAAATTGTCCTGGGGATGCCTTGCCACCTCCAAATTATGAGGACTAACCCTTACACACACAGGGCCAACAGCCCCCAACATCACACCTTCTTTCAAGGAGCCTCTAAAGGCCGACCCACCTCCTCCTGCTTCGTGTGTCTCCACTAGGAGAAAAGGGGGTCGTCTAACACAAGCCATCCAAATGGCTCACCAGCAAGCAGAATTAGAACCAGGGAGGAAGAAGGAGCTTATATGTATCCAATTGAATGGCAAGCGCCAGCTGCTCAGGTGGGGCTCCTGTCCCACAGTATGTCAACATGAATTATAAAGTAGTAAGGAAGTCAAGGAAGCAGCAAAAATTATGGGGTACAGTCTCGTTACTTTCATGGTTTGTTGAATTCTATATCTGGGGCAAATGAGGATTTCCTGATAGCAGACTGGAGATCCCTTTTGTCCATGGTTTTGACTCCATCTCAGTATGTTATATGGAATTCAGAGTATGGTAAGCAGGCTGCTATTGCCATTGCCAACGGCTTACCTGCTGGGGTAGTTGGTGATATGATTATGGGAGAGGCACCATGACGACCCTGCAACAGCAACAGACCTCACCCCAGGCTGCCTTCCCCATAATCAAACAATGTGCACTGTCCGCTATCCGTAAAGTGGATGATCAGGGCACACCTTTGCAGACCTTTTCAAAAATTATTCAGGAACCTAACAAGTCATTTGCTTCATTCGTTAGCCGTCTGCAAACAGCCTTAGAAAGACAAATTGACAATCATCAGGCTCGAAATGAGTTGTGTTTGAAATTGGCTTATGAAAATGCAAATTCGGACTGTCAAAAAATTTTGCAACCCTTAACTTCCAGTAGTAAGGAACAACTTCTCACTCTATGCATACTTTAGCTGAAGCCATCACGGCTGGGATGAACCCCCTCCTGCTAATGTCTTGCCCGTTAACCGACCCGTAGGCAACTGTTTTAATTATGGGAAGCCTGGTCATTTTAAGTCCCAATGCAGAGCTCCAGGTGGGGGCTCTCATAACAATTCCAGAAACCAAGCTGCCAAGCCAAAAACGGTTTGTCCAAAATGTAAAAGGGTTTTCATTGGGCAAATCAATGCCACTCCCAACCGGAGCAAAACCCTTCTCAGAATTATCATCAGGGAAACTAGGAGCGGGGTTTGCAGCTAACCCCGCCCCAAAGGCTGCTGACACCTCTTCATACTCTTATGACATGGTGGCTGATGAGACTGTAACCTATTATACACCAGGGCAAGTAGACACTCTTTTCATTAGTCCAAAACAGTCTTTTAACCTTCCTCCTGACATTCCGGTGTTAATCTTTCCTACATTAGATCTCACAGAAATGGGGGTAATAGCTGCTCCTTTCCTGAGGAGTTCGGACTCTCTGTCTGACATTTCCCTTTCCATCATAGTTAATACACCTATAACTATTAACCAGGGAGATGTAGTTGCTAGAATGATTGTGCTCATTGATCAACAACAGTGTTATGCCATAGATCAGCCTGTGCTAGCGCCAAAACCCATGGCTTCATTTTCACTAAATGGCCACTCCTTTTCCGGCCTTTTAACCACCGGGGCAGACATATCTGTCATTTGGACGGCGGAGTGGCCAGCGAACTGGGTAACGGACGTTGCCCCAGCTGTTCGAGGCGTGGGCGGCGCACAGGCAGCACGGGTTAGCCGTGATTGGATTAAGGTACAATCAGATGACACACAAAATACCACCTACATAAAACCAGTGATATTTCCGCTGCATACTAACCTGTGGGGGAAGGACATTATGTCGCAGATGAAAGCTCACCTTACACTTCATTAACTTCCTCTTATAGCACTGCTAACCTTCCTTTCTTTATTATTTCCTTCCTTGTTTCATTGAAATAATTTCCTAGTCCACAAGCTATGCTTCGCTTGCAGCTGCTTGATACACAACCTGTCTGGGTGGATCAATGGCCTTTAACCTTAGAAAAAACTTCCGCTCTGCAAGCACTTGTCGCTGAACAAGTCCAAAAGGGACATTTAGAGCCATCCCTTAGTCCTTATAACACTCCTGTATTTGTCATAAAAAAGAAAAGTGGCGTGTGGCGTCTCCTGCAGGATTTGAGAAGTGTTAACGCAGCAATAGCTCCCGTGGGACCGCTTCAATGTGGTCTGCCTAACCCTAATTTGATTCCAGTCGAATATGATATGATGGTGGTGGATCTAAAAGATTGCTTCTTTTCCATCCCATTACACCCTGAGGATAGACAATTGTTTGTATTTACAATTCCGTGTCTTAATAATCACAGACCAGCGGAACGTTTTCAATGGACCGTTCTTCCCCAAGGGATGTTAAACAGTCCCACCATGTGCCAATACTATGTAGACAAAATCTTGCAGCCATACAGGAACAAATATCCTGCATTTTTGGTCTATCATTACATGGATGACATCTTGGTGGCTGCTAGGGGCCCTGCAGGGACCGTTTACTCTACCATCACCGTCTTGCAGGGATCCTAGCTAAGGGGGTTTGGTTATAGCTCCTGAAAAGATTCAACACCCCCTTTCAATATTTGGGACACAAAATGCTTGCTGCTTCTGCCTCGCCTCCTCCCGCAGTTGAGCCTGTCGGCCACCCCCACGCTTGTTCAACTTCAACAATTCTTGGGCTCCTTGAATTGGGCCCGGACATATCTCGGTCTTACAACTAATGACATTTCTCCTCTCTTTACTGCCTTAACTCAGGGAAAGAATCCTGGGGATCGCATTTCCCTTAACGATGACCACCTCCATACTCTTGCTAACATCAACCAGGTATTAGCGACCACATGGGTGGACAGGGCCGAGGCCGATGTCCAACCCTCACTCATCCTACTCAACACACCCCACTTACCCACTGCAGCAATCCTCCAAAAAGCAAAAAGGGTCCACATCCTCGAGTGGATTCACCTACCTCACACTCCAAGAACCACACTGACTGGTAAAGATGCTTCCTTTGCCTCTCTCATTGTAAAGGGGAGGCATAGGACTAAGTCCTTAATCGGGTTGAACCATCCTATATATATGTTCCCTGCTCCTTACATACTTGGGAACATCTTTTTCAAAACTCTGACTCTCTGCAATTTGCCTTAGCTCATTGGCCTGGCGTCATCTCCTGTCACCCCCACCTGATCCTAGACTCCAGTTAATAAAAACCGTTCCTTTTATATGGAATTCCCCTCTGTCCCCATCACCCCTTCCTGCCGCCATCACAGCCTTTGCTGATGGTGGCAAGCGGTTTGGGGCCTGCACGTGGGAAACGGAGGGAAAATGGCACACACGGATCACTCCGCCTCAAAAATCAACTGTAACGCGCTGAGTTATGTGCCTCATTGTTAGCCTTTCAGCAGTTTGCAACACAGCCTTTTAATCTCATTGTAGACTCTCTGTATGTTTGTCAAATTTTGCAGAACATCTATCAGGCCTATCTATCCCCCTCAGTAGAAACACATTTACTCTCCTTGTTCATCGCTCTACAGCACTGCATATCCACACGCACTCACTCCTTCTACATTGTCCATATAAGGAGCCACCAACCATTTCAGGGGCCTTACAGGAAGGGAACAACCGCGCTGATGCAGCAGCTGCATCAGCCTCAGAGGCCATGACACTCACTTCCTCTGCCACTCTCACCCCCTCACAGAGTCATGCATATTTTCATCAGAATAAAAAGGCTTTAAGGAAACAATTTTCTCTTACCATGGCAGAGGCCACGGCTATTATTCAACAATGTCCCACTTGTAGCCGTCAGGCACATGCCATACCTATAGGGGTTAACCCTAAAGGACTAAAAGCTTGTCAAATTTGGCAAATGGATGTCACCCAATTTTCACCATTTGCCCCTTGGAAATATTTACATGTTTCCATTGATACCTACTCTGGCCTCATTATGGCAACCCCGCAAAGAGAGGAAGCTACCAAAAACGTAATCAATCATTGCATTCGAACATTTGCAGCGTTGGGACGTCCAGATCAAATCAAAACAGACAATGGCCCGGCTTACTGCAGTCAGACGTTTGCCGAATTCTGCCAGCGGTGGGGAGTCCTGCATAAATTTGGGATCCCATACAATAGCCAGGGACAGGCCCTAATTGAGCGAACCAACCAGACCCTAAAAACTGCGTTAGAACGCTATATTAAAGATGGGGAAAACTATCACCCAACCTCCCGGCGCTGCAAAACACCTTGAATCTTTGTCTCTATACACTCAATTTCTTAAATCTCACTGGGGTGCCACCTACCTCAGCTGCCACTCGGCATTTTTCTTCTCCTGATCTATCTTCTTCTTCACGCCCTTTGGTCTATTACAGGCAACTTCCCGACCCCCAGTGGAAGGGGCCAGCCGAACTAATTACTTGGGGCGCGGCTACGCAGCTGTCCAGCTTGCTGGAGAAAAGACCCTGTGGGTTCCGGCCCGAGCAGTACGACCCTACCATGGCTCCTCATAGCATTTTACCCTTCATATTATTCCTTTTCTTCTTTCAACCTGTGCTCACTTCACTTTCTGTCTCTCCGCGGTCATGTTTGCCCCATTCAAAGCTGAGATAATTTTTCATTATAGACTGCCGCGTCCCCCTCACGGCTGCCCCATCGCTTGCCTTTTTAAACAAAAGCCCGTCTTTCCTTCTCCCTACACACGGGAACAGCGCTATTCTAATTTCCGATATTGTTTTCTTGACCTTCACATCCTTTCTCACCCATCTACAACAGGATCCTATTCCTGCCTTGCCTTTTCCACCTTGCCTAACGGCACTCAAATCCAATTTTCCATATCCGCTCAACTCTACACCCCTTACTCCTTCCACTATCCTCCCATTTCCCCCTTCTTTTCTCTTTGGTCCACCCTACCTCAACAAATCCCTGCCATCTCCATCTCGCTGCACGGCTATTGTGATGACTCCATCCTGTGGGATCCACCTGCCAACTTCCGTCAGTGGCTGTCTCATCGACTCTCCTTGATCTGCCACATCTGCAACAACCAGTTTCGCTCCAACTTTCCTCCTGCCCACTGCTGACGTTACACTGCTGCACAACTGCTCCTACACCGTCGCTGTATGCCCGTGGCTGTTTCCTGCATGCCTCTATGGTTCCTCAGTTTCCGTCAATACCCGCACCTGCTCGACATCGTCGCTCGAAGGACCCTCAACTTGCTCATCGCTCCTTCAACATCACCTGGACTATTAAAGATACTTATGGACAGATTCTAAACTCCACTTCTAACTACACTCGATTGGACTCTTATTTTCCTTCCCTCCACTTCGACCTGGCTGAAATGATCCTGGGACAAACGGCATACAGGGAAGAGACTGGATCTCTTACTCCAAATCCTCAATGGGCCCAGAATACTCCCTTTTATGTATGCCCTGGACATGACTCCATTCCTGCTCACATCTATATGTGCAGAGGGGTGGCGGACTGTTTTGCAAGAGTTGGTCTTGTGTCTCTACTGGACAAATGTCATGGTCACCCCCTACAAAAATGACTTGATCATAATCCGCCGTACTACCGGCCATTATCCATCATGCCACAAGTATGCTGCCCAACCATGGAATCGGTGCAACCCGTCACAATCACCTTTACAAATGCAGGGAAAAGTAGTAAAAATGGGACACTGGGGTTAAATGGGGGGGTATGCATGCTTCATGGCCCGGTTATCATTATGGCAATGTTTTTATATCCAGCGTTATGTTTCTCTCCTGCCCTCCCCTCCCTTAGGACCAAATGCTGATCAGATTCAGTCTTCTTTTCTTCAGCCACTAACCAATCAACAGCACCCTTTGCTAGGATTGCTCTCCTCCTCCTACCAAGCTTTGAATTCTACTAACTCTACCCCTTCTTCCCAATGTTGGCTGTGTGTTTCCTCTATCCCTCCATTTTATGAGGCGATTGGCTCAATTGAGCCCATTGTCAACGCTACTAATGATTCCTCATGCCGATGGAGAAATAGCTCTCTCACTATTACGTCAGTCATTGGTCAGGGATGTTGTCTTGGTAACATTCCTCAAAACTATTCTCAATATTGTGCCAATGCTACTACTGGTAAACATCTCTGTGATTTATATCTCCCACAATCCAGAAATCCGATCGCTGCAGGCTACACTCAGGTCTTTTCCACGGTCAGTGGTGCTAACATCACTCTACGCCTTAAAGGTCAATATTTTATTCCTGGTAACAATTCCCTTTGGGCCTGTTCTACCGGTCTCACGGCCTGTGTTCATGGAGATGAGCTAGTTAAAAGTAATTCATTTTGCATTCAAGTACAATTGCTTCCAAAAATAGATGTGTATACCTCTGATGATTTCATTTCTATCTTAGAGCCTCATCAATATCATTTAAAAGCGAAAAGAGATTGTCACTGCTCTAACATTATCAGTCCTCTTGGGTCTTGGTGCTATGGGTGCCTCTACCGGCATTGCAGCACTAGCAGTTAACCAGAATCAACTTCATCAACTCAGTGCCACCATTGATGAAGACCTCAGGCGCATAGAAACCTCAATTGTAGCCTTGCAGAACTCTCTCACATCCTTATCCGAGGTAGTAATACAAAATAGACGAGGCTTAGATCTCCTATATTTAAAACAAGGGGATTATGTGCAGCACTTAAAGAAGAATGTTGTTTTTATGCGGATAGCTCTGGAATTGTTTTAGACTCTATGAAAGAGCTTTATAAAGGTTAAAAGAAAGAGAGCTTGAAAGGTCCTGCAATATGCTTGGTACCAGGGACTATTCTCATGGTCTCCTTGGCTTACTACGCTTCTCTCTGCCCTAATTGGACCTATAATATTACTCATATTACTTTGTACCATTGGACCCTGTGTGAGGCACTCGCCTACTAAAATTTGTCAAAAAACGCTTAGCTGCTATAGATACTGATATCAATATGCTTGTAAACATGCGCTCTGGTGATAAGGACGAACAACTGTCACTATTGGCTTATCAGTCCAAAACTGAGGATGCGTCTGATACACCCCCGGACCAGAGCTATGGTAAGAAACCTCCTTCCCCTGAGAAAGCATCCTTCCCTCTGGCATGTTTGGAGCTCCATGATAAGGTTCCGCCACTGTTCAGTGACAGTGAGCAGGATAGCTCCTAAAAACAAATAAAAACAGAGGAGATGCTGGAACCATTCTGCTTCCTTATTAGTGACTGCCTAACTGCCACATGACACAGAAGGTAGGTCATGAACCAGGAACAAGGAAATCCAGCAACTCAGCACGTGCTCAGTATAGGGTGATCAAAAAAAACCATGATGCACCAGGTTATGCCAGTATGTGGAAGGAGATGATTGGTCCTCCGTATGGGCCAGTATGTGGAAGGAGATTATTGGCCCTGATTAGCAAACAATGTAACTGTTCTTATTACTTCTTGTTAATAAAAGAGCAGGCCCCAAACTGTTCTGGGCTCGCTACTTGCTCATTCATTCCAAGGAACCTGGCTCATGTCATTTTTCCTTCTCGGCGTTGTAAGGCCTACCCCATGGCGGCCCATTAGGTGCGGGATGAAAAAACCCAATATTATATTATATTATATTATATTATATTATATTATATTATATTATATTATATTATATTATATTATATTATATTATATTATATTATATTATATTATATTATATTATATTATATTATATTATATTATATTATTTATTATATTATATTATATTATATTATATTATATTATATTATTATATTATATTATATTTATTATATTATATTATATTATATTATATTATATTATATTATATTATATTATATTATATTATATTATATTATATTATATTATATTATATTATTATATTATATTATATTATTATATTATATTATTATATTATATTATATTAATTATATTATTATATTAAAATGCTAGATTATAAAAGTGGCAAAGATGTTGTGGATCTCTGAAAATGGATTTTAAAAATGCAGTGATATAACAGTAGGATGGAAAACAATGTCAAATGGATTTACAAAATAAAACCAGTTTCTATCTTTAAAATTATAAATAACAAATAATAAATCAGAAGAGTGTCTTTGAAAGCCTTCTTACTTTACAAAAGAAATGGGTGAATCAAGGAAACTGTTTCTGAGAGAAGACAAAGAGAAAGTATTCAACCTGTTCTAGGAAGAAGATAAAGAGAATGTGATAAGATATCACCAAATCTGGCACATATTATCATCTGTGGTAAACTTGTGTTAAAGCAAAAAAAAAATTGGGCAAAAATACACACGTGGTTAGAAATCGATGTTAGGAAAACATGTAGATCTTAAACCTGAACTTTTTAAATTAGGTATAGTACCAGGTATAATACCAGGCATAGTACCAGGTATAGTACCAGGTATAGTACCAGAAAAAAAATGATAAACAAAATGTATATTTAGTATTGCATGTATTAACAGCAGTGAGGATTGTATTTGCTCGGCACTGGAAAAATGAAGAAATACCAGTAGATGAAGAGATAATTAAGAAGATATTGGACTGTGAAGAAATGGACAGACTTACATTGAAGATCAAACTGAAAGAAGATACAGAATACTTTCAAACACGGAATTCATTTTTTCAATAGTTTAGTTTACTTTTTTATTGTCATTGCACCTCGTACAATGAAATCAAATACCATCTTCAGTACACATCATGACCATGACCATGAAAATAAACACAAAAACACATCCTTCACCCTTCACACATTGAACCAAAAGTCCCCAACACCACACCAACACTACACTATACAGCAGAATCCAAAAAGCTACTGCCCTGGGATAGAAGCTGTTTTTCAGCCTATTTATCCTTGTTTTTATTATTATTTATTATACCATCTGCCAGATGGTAACAGTTCAAAAAAGGGTTCCCAGGATGAGATGGATCTTTGAGAATGTTTTGAACTTTCTTAAGGCAGCAGGAGCTATAAAGAGGGAAGAGGGCAACCAATGAACTTCTGGGGTGGGCAATGACATTAACCCTCCAGCTTTCCTATTTGGCACTGTGCAATTGGCAAACCATACAGAGGTGCAGTATGTTAAAATGCTCTCTATGGTGCAGCGGTAGAAGGTCACCAGCAGTTTTTCATTCAGTTATTGTTTTCTGAGAAGTCTCAGGTAGTATAATCTCTGATGGGCCCTTGTCATGCCCCTGGTGGAGTCTGACTCTGAGGAAGAGGAGGAACAGCCAACAGGAAGTGGGAGCGTGGCTCCAGAGGTGGTGGAGGAGGCTGGAGAAGGGCAGAGGCTGGCTGAGCAGTCAGAGGAGGATCCAGACGCATCCCCTATCCATCCTAGGTCACTCAGGGAGGAGAGGATCAGGGAAAAGTGAGGTCTACTCAAGAGGAGATTACCATGATCCTCCTCGTGGCTTGCAGGTGGTAGCTATATATATAAGTTTGCAACTGCGCAGTTAGAATTGCTGAAGTCAATTAGTGTTTACCTTGAAAGAGGCTTATCTTTGCTGGCATTCTTCCCATGGACTTTTCTCAGTTATTTTCCTGGAGTTTATAATTAGTTATCTTGACTCTCATCAATGCGGTTTGTTTTGGTTTTCTGTTTGCCTCATTATTTACTTTTGTGACTTTAAACTGCCTAATAAAACAGTGAAGTTAAGTTGAAGGCTTTACCGGACTTTAATATATGTTTGGGGTTTTGGGTTATTTTGAGAGATTATGGGTCATCACAGCCCTTTTGACCAGGGCTGCAATGTGAGCACCCCAAGTCAGGTCCTCTTTTAGGGTAACACGCAGAAACTTAAAACAGGCAACTTGCTTCACTCGGTCTCCATTGATAAGCAAGGGCTGGGTGTCTGATCTGTTCCTTCTATAATCCACTATAAGCTCCTTGGTCTTATTGGTGTTGAGGACCAAGTTATTGTCTCCACACCACAAAAACAATTGGTCCACCTCATCTCGGTAGGCAGACTCATCCCCCCCGAGATAAGTCCCACCACTGTTATATCATTTGCAAATTTAGCAATAGTATTACTAGCGTGAGTGGGAATGCAGTCATGCACATAAAGAGTATAGAGTAAGGGACTCAACACACAATCCTGTGGTGTACCAGTGTTAAGAATAAGGGCTGAAGAGGTATGATAACCTAATCTGACCCTCTGTGAGCGGCCAGACAGGAAATCCATAATCCAAAGGCAGATTGAATTAGAAAGCCCAAGATCCAGAAGTTTAGACACTAGTCTATGTGAAAGAATTGTGTTAAATGCAGAACTAAAATCCACAAAAAGCATCTTCAGATAACCCCTCCCCGCTGTTCTAGATGAGTCAGAGCGGTGTGAAGAGTGATGGCTATAGGGTCCTCTGTAGATCTATTTTTTTCTGTATGCAAACTGGTGTTTATCAAATGTATGCGGAAGACCAGAAATGATGTGCCGGCAGACCAGTTTCTCAAAGCACTTCATGATGATAGGAGTGAGTGTCACTGGTCTGTAATAGTTGAGATTATTGATAGGGAACTTCTTTGGCAGCAGAAAAATGGTGGAAGCCTTCAAACAAGATGGAATAGTGGCCTGGGATAAAGACCGATTGAAGATCCTGGTAAAGACTCCAGCCAACTGATCAGCACAGTCTTTAAGCACTCGGCCAGAGATACCGTCAGGACCGGCAGCCTTTCTAGGGTCCACAGCCCTAGAATGCTCCTCACCTCCTGTTCCTCCACAATGAGGTGGGGGCTACAATTGGCTGGTGGTTGTATTTTATCTGTCTCTGATGTCTCCACTTCAAAGTGAGCAAAAAAATGATTCAGTTCCACTGCCAATGAAGCATCCCCCTCAGCAGGGATGGCATTGGTCAGTTGATGGTTTGTAATTTGTTGAATCCCTCGCCACACCTGCCTCATGTTATTGCTATAAAAATTATCCTCAATCTTCCTCTTATACTCAGTCTTGGCCTTCTGAATACCTTTCTTCAGATTAGCTCTGGCAACACTATATCTTGCCCCATCACTGGACCTAAAGGCCTTGGTCCTATCAGGCAAGAGGCGCTGGACTTCCTTGGTCATCCAGGGTTTCTGATTAGGATAGATCCTAATACGTTTATCCACAGCGATAGTATCTGTGCAGTGTTTGATATAGCACAGAACCGTTGCAGTGTGCTACTCTAGGTCAGGTTGGTAAAAGACGTCCCAATTTGTGTTCTCAAAACAATCCTGAAGTTGTTGGGAAGCATCTTCTGGCCAAGATTTCACTGTCTTTATTATAGGCAGAGCCCATCTCCTAAGAGGGATGTACGCTGGTGCTAAAAGCAGTGACATGTGGTCTGATTGTCCCAAATGTGGTAATTGTATAACCTTATAGCCATGTTTGATGTTGGTATATACTTTGTCCAATATGTTTGCTCCTCTAGTAGCACACTTAACATGCTGATAGAATTTAGGGAGCACTTCTTTTAAATCAGCTTGATTAAAGTCCACCACTATGATATGCACAGTATCAGGATACTTATTCTGCTGATTACCAACAATGTTATATAAGAATCCCAAAGCTATGGTAGTATTGGCATCAGGTGGGACATAGACTGCACTAATCAAAACCACGCTGAATTCCCGCGGAAGATATATGGGTTTACATTTAAGAGTCATATACTCCAGATCCATGGAGCAGTGGCTGTCTACAGTCTTTGTATTGATACAAAGCTTTTGTTCACATAAAGGCTTAAACCTCCCCCTTTGATCTTGCCAGAATCTCTTCTCCTGTCCTGCCTGTGAGCTATGTAGCCTTCCAGCTCAACAGCTGCATCTGGAATGAGTGAATGAAGCCAAGTTTCTGTGATTAGCAAAACACAGCAGTTCTTGATGAATTTAGTCTTTGCAATCTGTAGCCTTAATTCATCCATTTTGTTAGTCAGAGATCTTGCATTGGTAAGAAATATACTTGGAATTGAAGGCTTGTGTGGAAAGTTACTTAGCCTAAAGAAAACCCCAACATGGCATCCTCTCTTCCTCTTCCTGTTCTTTCTCCACCTCTTCCTGCTTCCTACAGGGATAGTGATCCATGGCTCGCCCAGGGGCCTAGCTGCCTACTTCGGTATGTTATGAGAATGTATTAAATCATCCATAATAGCCCTTTCACATTTCAGTCCAATTTGTAACAAGGCTTGCCGACTATAAATGACCCTTGCCCCACAGGATTCAGTCAAGGAAAGGATCCAAAACACACACAGAATCATACACACCATACATTGAAAGAAGGAATGGTTAGCCGCAGCATCCATGTGCACAGCCATCTTGAAAACCATATTGAAACAATAGCTGGAAAAAAGGGGGTAAAGATTAGGAATATAATTTGTATTGTTAATCAAACAAAATAATCTAATATCTAATAAATGAATAATAATGGATCAGTGCTGGTATTTTCATGGAAAGTATTATTAAATAAATGAACTGACCTTAAAATAAATTCAGCAGTACCTCATTAACCTTTTAAAAGATAACTACCAACCTCCAGAATATGAATCAAAATCTATAGATTTTAGTTTATAGTTTGAGCTCTTATTTGTTATGCTTGTTTCATCAATTGCTGCTTAGATTTTCTTCTTATATTATCCTATGATTGTGATCTTTGAACATCCATCAGTGTTTCAAACAGTGTTTTCCTGTGCAAATGCTTTATCTTGTGGTTTGACTATAGCAAAGCAACCACTTATTCTTCACTAAGCAAAGTTCTAAAGCAGTATTGTAATATTGGTTTTAACTTTGTAGTTATAAAATATGTGCCAGTTAATTATAAAATGTTTGGTTTAAATTTGGTAACAGGGCCTATACTTAGCATAAAATTAGGTGTGGTTCACAATTTCAGATATTTTAAAAAATCTATATCTCTCAAGATTTCATTCATGTTTTCATGTTGAAATTTATTTTTGCAAGTAGCAAGAAAAAAGGTCATGGTTAAGGTTTCTCTTTATTTACTTTCTCTCTTTTTTACACTGGAGTGTGAGTTAACATAACAGGATTTTATGCATGTAAGTTTAGTGTGATTCTTGCTGGAGACGTATAAAAGAATTCAATCTCTTGATGCAGATGGTATGTTAGAATCAAGAGTACAAACAAACAGTCCTCTGGTGTTCTGCCAGGCTTTGTAAGGAAACATTTCATGCTGTGAAACTATCTATTAATAATGTAGATGCTTAACAGCCAGATACCAAGTGTATCATATATAAAAGGGTGCTAATTCAACATTGTAGTGGTAGATCATGTTAAGTAAAGGAGAAAAACAGATCTGTACTGCACATAAAAATAGGGGGTGATAATATGATGTATACTTCCACTGACATGAACTTTCATTTACCCTTCTAGAAGCTTTTTTTCTCTTTTCTAAGGAGCATTTTTGTATGTTGATTCCTGAAGACTTTCTGGCCAATCCCTGCAGTTTCCCTACAAGATTTCAGAAGCAGTTTGCCATTGCCTCCTGCCTAAGACTGAAAGAGTGTGACGAATCTAAGATCATCCAGCCAGCTTTATCCTTAAGGTGGGAGTATAATTCATGGTCTTCTGGTTTCTAGTGTAACTAGAACTCTAGTGTTTCTTGGTGTAACACCTGGAAAGCCATAATCTGGGAACAAGGAATAGAGTTACATCAAACCATGAGCAAAGGAAACTGACATCTTTGGTGGCTGAAGGACAAAGTTAAGAGTGTTCAGGACATGTTATGATGGAAAAACAAAGATGCAAAGTTAGAAATTGCATCCCATACATGGATAAGTATAGAGTTAAAGCAAGAGGAAGTGGTTTCAAGAGGTCCTTCCCTCCATACACACAGTAGTGTGAGACTCTGGAAGTTTTCAAGCCATGTTCATGTGTATACTTCACTGAACACCATATGAGAAAACTTCAGTATATATGTGTGTGTGCGTGTGTACAGGTAGTCCTCGACCTACGACCACAATTGAGCCCAAAAATTCTGTTGTTAAATGAGACAGTTGTTAAGTGAGTTTTGCCCCATTTAACAACCTTTCCTGCCACAGTTGTTAAGTGAATCAGGCTTCCCTGTTGACTTTGCTTGTCAGAAGGACACAAAATGTAGAAATATAGATTAGATATATAGATGATGATATAGATATTGCATCACAGCATTTTCTAATAAAAGAAAAAACAGGAAAAGATATGACAAAGCTAATTATAAAATCTCAACTTCTACTGATATTAATGCAGTCCAGAGTGTGCCATGTTCTTTGTTTATGTTTACAAAACCAAAAGTGCATCCACCTTGAAGGAAAAGGGAGAAGGAAGTTAGTTCTGTGTAGGAGAAATGATACCAGCCAGGAGCATCTAGCAGTCAAGATGGCAGCCACAAGCATGGGATTGAAGCTCTACCAGAAAAAAATGGAAACTCAGCAAATTATCTCTTGGGGCAGGTAGCTCTTTGAACTTCTGTTCATATTGTTGCAGTAACACAGTTGGATTAACCAAGTAGGGATTGTTACTATTCATAACAATTACACTAAAGTAGCCTGACTATTTCCTTCATTCTTTAATTCTTCTACATTAAAAAGTTTGCTTTGAATAATAAGACACATTTGAGATGGAGACAACAAATTCATCCACAATACCCTGTGCCTATCTTCAACTGTGAAGGAACACAGGGCAGAAAACATCCTGTAGCCAAGAAGGCTCCACACACATTTGCACTACTCAGGTGACCCTGAGGACACAGATCAACCTCCAAGTGGCCTCAACAACTCTTTAAAAGAATGCAAATGACCAGCTGTCCGCAAGGAATATAAATCCTTCTATTCCTCACCATCCAGTTAAAGTTGAAAAAGTTTCTTGGATGCGAAGAAAAACATCTTCAAAGAAAAACAAAGTCCAGTTGCCTCCTGAAAAAGCACCTTTGGGACTGCTGTACTTAGTATTTGAAACATATAACAAAGCTTCCTTTCTGTTAAGTTGTTTATATAATTCATTCCAATGCTACAACTCAGTGTCTGTGTGATATTTTGGATTCTAAAAGTCATTCATTTGTGCTTAATGTAACCTTTTTGCCACTGCCCAAGTGGGGTGCGTTGTTCCACCCGGCTGGTGTTGTTGGGCGCGGCGCCCTGGCTCGGTCCCCGCGCTCGCCTCCCGCCTGCCCGCCGGGTGCGCCTTCCTGCTCTTCCGGCGGCACGGGGGGGGGGGGGGGGGGGGGGGGGGGGGGGGGGTGGGGGGGGGGGGGGGGGGGGTTCTGGGGCGTTCGGTGGTGGTGGGGTGCGTCTTATCCCGGGTCGCTTTCCCTCGGCAATACGGTATATTTCTACTGTCAGGAACAGTTTAAGATCAGGATTAAAAATGAAAAGGGATAATGTTTAATTCTGATTCATGTGGGGAAAATACACAACAGCAGAAATCCTCCCCCCAAAAGTGTGCTTATTGCAATAGAATTAGCAATCTAGACTGAAATAGCTAGCAGTTACAGCAAAGCTATAGTTAAGTCCAGTGATGGTTGCCCACCAGGAGATATGAACCATTTAAAAAGGAACTTTTACAGAACAATCCCTTGTAAGAATATATAAAGAGAAAATTTTCTAATTTAAAAAGAAAAAGAATAGAGGGGAAATTGCATAGAAGACAATATTCCATGCCAATTTGCATTTGCCTAAAGTAACAGAAGATCTTACTTCATAGCAAACTTGTAATTGCCCAAAACTACAAAGAAAAGGCAATATAGATAATGTTCATTTAAGGTTTTAGAGATCCAGTTCAAATTGTCAGTAAATTGGCCGCTCTTACCTAAGTTGATCTTGATGCACCATAGTGATTGATGGATGGATGCACTTTAGAGAAGTGCAAAATTAACAAATATATTTCCTTTGAATTCTTCACCCAACCACAGCCATTCTTGTAGTCCCTGTTCTTTTTTGTATTGTACTATCCAGATGGCTTGACTCTTGCAATTCTTAAAGGAATTTAAAACAAATTTTATTGAACTGTACTGACAAAGAAATGTAAGACAAAGAAGCAATAGATTCATGTGGCTGATTTTGAGCAGATTAAATGTAGAGAAGAATATTGGGCTATGAAGGGTAGAATGTGCATATAGTCTTCACTGCCTATCCACTCTGCATGTACCTCTGCATGTAACAAAGCTGTGGATCACAGGACTAGACGAGGTTGTACTACAAATAAACTGTTGTTCCATACTTCTGTTATGGAATTCTTTAATTATTTAGCTAAATATCTGACACTAAATATCTGACGGCATTCTGGCACTATTTCTACCTTTGCTGGACTGCTTTTTACTTTTTTGGCTGGACATCATTTTTCACCACTTCTAGTATATTACCATGAGTAGGAGTAAGATTGGACAATCTAAAATGCACTTTCTTTAAGCATTGATAAAATGCCTTCTTAACAAGCAAGGACTGGATACACAGCTTTGATATCCAAAAGAAAAAGAGATTTCTATTATCACTTTGAAGAAACTAGATTTTGATGAAAACACAGCTGCAAAATTCAAACATGTTGATTTTTTTTTTGGCCGCATTCATTCAGAAGACAGGAAGAGGACAGTGTTTCTGACATGTGCTTTGTAGGCAAATGAACAGAAATAGAACCAATTAACTAGCCTGGATCAATTTTCAAGGAATACAAAGTTTTCTTGCTAGTTAATTCTAAGCAATAGCAAAGGTTGTTAGGTGTCATCTTTATTTTCTCTCTCCTAAAAGTAGAGAGAGAAAATGAAGTGAGGGAATAATAAGGAACTTTTCTGAGTATTTCTTTCAGAAGAGAAAAGAAAAATAGAATACATATTTACAGATTTATATCATTGTAAAAAAGGGAAAGAGCTTCTGAATATATTTGAAGTAGTAGATTTTTCTGCATAACTGAAAGTATGTATGGAATTCTAAACTGATGATGGGTCAGTACTTTCAAGATCACTAATCAGGGTGCCTTTTGTGTGTGTGTGTTTGCATGCACACACACACACACACATGCCTTCAAGTCAATGTTGACTCCTGGTGACTGCCTAGACTGGTCCCTACAGTTTTCTTGACAGGATTTTGGAAGTGGTTTATCCTTGCCTTCTTCATAGGGCTGAGAGAGAGTGACTGGCTTCAGCTGGCTTCTTGTCTAAAGTGGGACTAGAACTAATATCACTTGGCTTCTAGCCCAGCGTTACTCTCTTTGGCATATGTTTGACCACTTGAAATGTCTAATTCATTTTCTCATTCATGAAAGTAATAGGAGAAAACTTACATCCTCTAGAAAGATCATGACCATAAACCATTAGAGTTATAAAACATCTTATACATACACATCAGATTTTTGTAGGATTGGTTACCAACATTCTCATGCATTTATGTTTTTAGCTTTGGCAGTGCCTCCTGTTTTAGCCTCAGTCTTTCCGTCTCTTCCATGCAGGTAATGATCACTTTAAGAGCCTCTAGTTATTTGTTAGGAGACATGACATAAGCCCAGCAACTAGTAGATGTGTATAGCCAAGTATATTATTTTGCTTTTGTTTTTAAAAAGCTCAATTTTTTTTATATGCTTGGCTAATTCTTTAGCTCATGCAGAGTCATTTTGCAACACTGATCCAGCTACTGAAGGGAGTCTGTATGCTAACAATATTAATTAAGACCTCACATGTTTTATGCACAGGAGACTCATTAAAAGGTCCCATGTGACACAGACTTGTATTGAAAGTTAGATTTTTCATTTGGCTTTCCCTCAGCAATGTGGTAACAGGCTATATGCGTATCTTTTACCAGGATAAATCTACTGCTTAGAAAATCTACAAAAGTACTGTTATGAATGTCCCCATAAGACACGGGGATAAGAGTGCTTCTGCAGATTTTATAAACAGTAGATTTATTTATTCATTCATTCAATTTCTATAGCCACCCATCAAGGTGGCTAATCAAGTGACTCTGGGTGGCTTACAATTCTAAAAATCTATAAAACAATTAAAAAAAAACAGTAAAGAGGTCTACAAAATAAATGCAAACAACAGCTGAGATGATTAATCAATTAACAGTAAGCCCCCAAAATGGGACACTTCACATATTCCAAGTCTCAAGTCTGGGTACAAAATGAAGTTTTTAAAGCCTTGCAAAAGGCCAATGGGGACCATTCTAATCTCCAAGGGGATTATGTACTCAGATATGGGCTGAATATCAATGATTGGGAAATATAAATGGAAAATGCTAGATCCTAGTTGCAGAATTCCCAATAGACTCTGACTCATCATTGTGAGCTGGCTAGACCTATTCTCTAACTCACCAGGATTCATAAAGTAAGGATTTGTAGCCAGATACTGAAAAACCATACGTGAGCTACTTTGATCTCCTGCATATTCACCCATGTGACACATCCTCTGAATATATTACTCATGTGCTAGGTTTCATGAAGTAATGCCAGCTTAATTTTTTTACAGATTTTTCCCTGTACTGCTGCCTGATATTTTTATTTGCCAGGAAGAAAATCCCTATGGATTGGTGAGCAATGAGACAGTCTTCAAACAAAGGACATATAATTTTCAGTTTTCAAAAAGATGTTTAAAAACTTATAATTTAAAATGGTACTTAATAGCTGTGTTTTGCTGAATATGTTGCCACTAATTTGAATGCTAAGATTATCTAGTTATCTGCCTTGAATGGACAGAGTTCAGAAAGGTGACTTAAAAGGTAATTTAATTTTTTTAAAGAGAGTAAATAGAATTGTACTGGGATTTGCCCAATATATTTTTTGATCAAATAAAAACCCCAAAGCTAGTATGTGTGAAAATAAGATTTGGCAACTGCTGCAGCACAAAGCCTTTTGACTGCAGCTGCTCAGAGAATGACCTATATCAAGAATTGTGTGACACTGCGCTGCCCTGAAACAATTTAGTGTGCAGTAGAAAAAAATTACCTGCAGGGGCTAATGCCTACTAATGCTTATTTTTCAAACAAAATAGAAGTCACTTAATCTATGGGTGCTTTGTGCAATGAGTTCCAGCGCTGTGATTATGTTTGATCAATCATGAGATCTTCTCTAACCTGAAAATGAATTTTGTGCTTCTAAAAATGTGTTAGAGTACCCTAATCGTGATAATGATAGCAAAGCACTTTTTCTAATTCACATTGCCAGAATTAGTCCATTGTTTCCATTTGGCTCATTCCATTAACAGAGCAGCTTTCCTAAGCCATTAAAAAATGATGGAGTCACCCAGACATCTAAGGCAGAGCTGTATCTCTTTTTGCAGCCCCAAAGTTCGCAGTCAGGCTTTGCGTGTTATGGCTCAAGCCATACTTTAAAACAGAGGTGGGGAACTATGGCCCACTTTATGACTTGTGGACTTCAACAGCCAGAATTCCTGAGCCAGCATGGGCCATCATTCCCCACCCCTGCTCTAAAACATGGATGGGCCCAGGATACATTTTTTATTTTAATTTAGTTTCACTGAAATGCAATTGAAATTAAAATGGTTTAATACAGTGACTCTAATTATTTCTTCTATATTAAATAGTTCTCTCTTCTACTGCCTTGAAATTGATAAGTTGCCCATGTCCCCAACTTTTAGATTGGTTCTAGGTGGCCCTGGAATACCTTCTTTTTGGTCTTATTCTCAAGACATTTAAAGATAAAGTGTTCAGTTCCCTAATGTATTACATTAAATTTCTTTTGTTTTACAGTTCCCCTCTTAACAGGGATAGGATGCTACTGGTTCTGCCCGGCTCTGTAGAACCAGTAGCTCTGAAGAGCAGTGGACACCGAACCGGTTCTGTGTTTGGTGCTATTTGGCCCACCCATGCTCATGCAAAATGTAGTCACCAAACCAGTAATAACACCAGTTGAATCCCACCCCTGCCTCTTAGCCTCCTGCATAATTTCAGCTTTTTATTAAAAACATTTGAAGGGAGAAGAATACAGGTTCTGTCCCTCCTCCAAGCTCTGAAAAGGGTTTGGCTGTCAGAGAATTGGGTAGCTGACATCTGTTAATATGCCAGAATGCTGGTGGCCCACAGAGCCATACCCAAAGCTGTGGGATGACCTCTATTGTTTGTTATTTCGTTAAGCAATTGTCTCTGTACTTTTTGAACGATGAGAAACAAACAGCTGAGCAGCAAATGAACTGTTTTGCCTTAACAAGAAAGGCAACAAAAATTACATGCTAATTTCTCTCTTTATTCCGTTAAAAAAAAACAGTAGAGAGTATTGAGCCAAAATGAAACCGAACAATTGTCTCATGAGCTTGCATAAGCTATTAAGGAAACTTAGGAAAACAGCTTCAGCAACAGTTATTTGCTCCCTATCATCTCTGCTGGTGAAAGCTAAGAAGATCTAGCTGAGCTTCCTGGAGGCCAAACAATTTTTAAATGCACAGTCAGAATCAACTGGGAAGAATATTTCTAAATGTAGACTCAATGGTTAAGCCCTTGCCTCAGTAATGAATTGGACTTCTAGTTCAATGGTGGCAACAAATTCATGAAAGGGAAATAAAGAGGGATGCAAGCAAATTATATAGTCACCTAATTTTTCAGAGCACTGGCCTATCCTGGCTGCTTCATTTTGAAGGGGAGTTAGACCAGGCATTGTTGTCTAAGTGCCCAATTTCTCCTCCTCAGGTTGAAATATTGAAAGCCCTGATCTCTGGATTCCCAATGAATGTGGCCATCTGACCACTCTAGGGAGAGTTCCCTCCAGAATGAAGTCCCAAAGGTGCTTTTTCAAGAGGCAACTGGACTTTCTGGTTTTTCTTTGAAGAGGTTTCACTTCTCATCCAAGAAGCTTCTTTCTGCTCTGACTGGATGGTGAAGAGTCAGAGAAGAAGCTTCTCTGAGAAAAAGAACCTCATCTAAGAAGCTTCTCTGGTCAGAGCACAGCTCCTGAGATTTCCTACAGACCCACTGCTGTAGGGAGAGTCTTGTCATAAAAACAAAGGGAACTATGAAGATTCTCAGTCATCCAGGTCATGGTTGTCCCAAAGGTGCTTTTTCAAGAGGCAACTGGACTTTCTGTGCCATTCTTGAAAGTGGAATACAGATACTTATTGTAAGTTCCATGTTCACACAGATCTTTGAAGCTTCCTCTGATGAGTTATTCAAGACTAGGAACCTCGTTCATGGAATCAGATACAGGCAACCTCAGATAACCTTCTCATATTTTCCCCTTGCCATTCATCTGTTTCCTTAATAAATACACACATATACACAATATCTTGCAGGAAATGATGGAGCTGAACCTCAATTAAAAGTATGTATAATGAACCTGGTCTACCTCTTTCTCTAGGGATCCTTAAAGATGGAACAGCTAGTATCTGACTCATTTGGATAGAAAGCATCTATCTGAAGTCTTCTTAAAAAAAGGTTAATCTAGCAATTAAAAGCTGATCAAATCAGTGAGAACTCCTGAAACACTAAGTTTAAAAGCACATTTCATTCCAGGCAAATGACAGCAAACTATAGATGAGAGATTGAGGTTAGATGTGAAAATCATCCAGCTACTCAGCCTGGATCTAGTAAGTCAGAAACAACCTAGAACCTCTGAAGTCGGTGTTCCTGCTTAGTGATGCAAACTCCCAATAGTAATTCAGTTAGTCAGAAGCCACTGGCATAAATAAACTCTTGGCCAATTCTGTTTATTTCCTTTTGCTTATATGCATGGAAAGTGTAATAAGTGTAATAAGATTGGGACTGGATTAGGGACTTCTGTCCTCACTGTGAGTTGTGTTGGGGGGCAGTGGATGAAGGGAGGCTCACCCAATCTCATTGTACACATGTTGTACTCTGACAATAAAGATAATAATAATAGTAATAATAATAGTAATAATAATAATAATCTGGCAGATTATGTGAAAGACAGTGTTGAACCAGATTTGATGGAGGTCAACAATAGGAAGCTGCTCAAAGTGCAGTAAACCAAGGATCAATATAGGAAAACAGCAATGCAAACTCAGGCTGACAGCTGGCGTAACACTGCATGGACAGTTCCTTGAAAAGATCCAAGGAAAAGTAGATAAGGAAAAAACCTGGTTATGGCTGACGAACGGAACACTGAAGAAAGAGACAGAAAGCCTGATTCTTTCAGCCCAAGAACAAGCCATCAGAATGAATGCAATCAAAGCCAGAATAGAAAAATCTGCTGATGACCCCAAATGCAGACTCTGCAAAGAAGCGGATGAAACCATCGATCACATAATGAGCTGTTGTAAGACAATCTCTCAGACTGACTACAAACAACGTCACAACACAGTCACTCAGATGGTCCACTGGAACTTGTGTCACAACTACCATCTGCCTGTAGCAAAGAACTGGTGGGATCATAAGCCTGAAAAAAGTGGTCGAAAATGAGCATGCAAAACTACTGTGGGACTTCCGGATACAGACTGATAAAGTTTTGGAACACTATACCCCGGATATCACGATTGTGGAGAAGAAAAAAATGTGGATTGTCGACATTGCCATACCTGGTGACAGCAGAATCGATGAGGAACAACTTGAAAAAAATCACCAGATATCAGGACTTGAGAATTGAACAGCAGAGACTCTGGCATAAACCAGTGCAGGTGGTTCCAGTGGTACTCGGCACACTGGGTGCTATGCCTAAAGACCTAGGCAAGCAAAAACAATTGGCGCTGACAAAATCGCCATTGGTCAGCTGCAGAAGGCCACCTTACTGGGATCTGCTCGCATAATCCACCGATACATTACACAGTCCTAAATGCTTGGGAAGTGTTCGATTAGTGATTTGTGATACAAAACCCAGCATAGTCATCTCGTTTGCTGTGTACACTGTTGTTTTTTGAATAATAATAATAATAATAATAATAATAATAATAATAATAATAATAATATGTACGGAAAGCCAGTTTTGATAGGCTATTTTTATTTTCCATTTTATTTTTATATATTCTCATTTCACAAGTGTCAAGTAGCATTTTACTTGCAGGATTCATGTAAGAAAAAATTCTGAGAAAAAGTTCTGTTTTTCCTTTTACTACATCCATCATATTTCCAATCCTTTTGCTATAACCATAAATATCTCAGACTTAAATGACAAAAATCTAATTACTCGTTTTTCACAGACAATGTTCGGTAACATTTTTTTTTTACTAAGGCTACAGTATGACAAATCTGTCAATTTGTGTTATATTCAGCTCATTCTTTAAAAAAAACACATTAGACACTGTAATCTATATCAAATCATTAATATATCATTGTATTATTTAAAATATGACACAAAGGACAATGCCATTAAGGGCTACTTGAGTCATCTGAATAAGGTAATGTGCATATAATTTGCATGTCTATATTTTACACAACAAAAATGAATGTAATTCAAATTTTCTGAACTTCCCAAATTTGTCCTGCAAAAATATATGTGCCACGAATCTGCATATTATATTTTCTTGTATATTAAAGCATGGAAACATTCAGACAATCAGTTTTTCTGTTAACTGAAATTGGCAGTAGGCCACCCTTTTTCCATGTCTTCTCCAATCCCCTCCCCCCAAAAGCATGTTGTTCCAGTATGATTATACTTTTAAATATAGAGCTATAATGTCTAATTATCTTTTTAAAAGTTATTACAGCCGTTTCAGATGCAGTTTGCGTGTTATCTAATAGGAGATATTGCTATTGTATTAGTACCAGCCGTAAATTTATCAACAGATGCTTGAAACAGTCTCTTGGGAGGAGCAACCCCAGAGAACCTTCCTCCCCTCTCAGGAGACATAATCTCAAGAGACACAATTGTCCTCAGCATGCACAGAAAGCAACAGTGCCTAACGTTACAGTTGCATATAATTACTCATCACATTTTGAATATACTTGTCCTTCATCCAGAACAGCCAGATAACCTTTGGAAGTGACTTAGACAAACACCTTCCTAATTCACTGAACTATAATGAGGAGGAGGAAGAGGAGGTAAAGCATAATTAGATATGCAAAAAATTGTTATCATAACTAACCTCAATAAAAAATAATTTTAGCCTTTCTGTGGAGTTGATTTCATAGTCTGGATGGAGGAGGAGGAGGAAGAGGAGGAATCTAAGATACCAAGACAATAGTGGAGATGTGATGTGAGATTGACTTCCAAGCTACTTGCTGCTACTTGCTGCCTATAACAACAGGGGCAGGGAGTGATCATAAGAGCCCTGGCTTCCAATGTGCTGTGCCTGGTCCAACACTTTCTTTCCAGCTCTAAGGAGGCACTGTAGCACCACAGACTTCTTCTCTGCCTTTCCTAGCAATCGAAGATCTGCAGGTACCTTCCTACCTGCCTGCTTTTTAATCTTTGTTGTGACTCCCTGCTCATAACTTCCCCAAGGGTTATGGTCCATAGAGGACTAAAGGCTTCTACATTTTAAATCTTCCTCCCACACAGCCAACTATAAGCTATTTTCAATTAAGCCAGTGTAAACAAAGATGAGTCATGTTTTATCGTTTCCAATTGAAACCAGTCTAAATGAAAACACAGTAGAAGGCAGAAAGATTAGATAAGGTTGGCAACAAGGACATCTTTGTAAGGTACACCCCTGTACCAGTGCAGGATCTTTAGATTGGTTTGCCCAGTTTCACTTTGGATTAAACTACCTAAATATTCGCAAAGTCTTTGGTCCTTTTTCTTTGGGTGGTGGGGTGGGGAGATTATCTGGAAACTGCAGCTCAAAATGCAGCAGCGTGAGAGGCAAGTGACACTTCTGATTATGCCTATGTGTCATCACTGCTACTGGGTGCAATTCGCAGTGCTGATTGTCACCTGTCAAACTCTTCATGGCATAAGGTGTGGTTGCCTGTCTCTCGTTGTTCCTACCTAATCGGTATATTCAAGCAAAAATGGATGTGCTCCAGGTTTTCTCCATTAAATGTTGTCAGCTTGTAGAGCTGAGAAAACCATGCCTTCTCTGTCACAGGCCCTGCCTTCTGGAATAGCATCTCCCCAGAGATATGTGTGGATGGTGCCTGTTCTCTTTGGAGTCCCTCAAAACTGTCTCAATGGAAATAAAATTGGGAAGGCATTCCAGCTGTATTTCTTAAGTTTGAAATCTGCTGCAAATCAAATGATGGGGTTTAATTCTGTTTGCCCTCTTGCATTTGAGATTTTCTCAAATGCTTTAAATTTATTTAATATGAAACTACAACACTGATTGATTGAATATTTAGGGGAAAATATTCTATCCTGGCAAGCCTTTTCTCCCTGTAGCTAGCATCAGCAGTGATCATGTTAATGAATGCATCTCAGTACACTGTGTTTCTAACACGATCAGCCAAGGCACCTGAAAGAAGAGATAGAAAACTACCTTTTACTCTGTGTTTATATCAAGAGATTACGCCAATGCTGTAAAAAAAAGCTGCATCACAGGAGAGGCAGCCATCTGGGAAGTCATTACTGGTTCCTTTCTTTTACTTTATAAAAGCTCGTTTTCAATTTTCAGTGTGTACTTATACAACAGGGAAGGTTGTAGGTTTAAAATTTAAAAATGCACAGCTCTGAGTAACATGATGTAGAAGCACTTTGAAAATTAGGCTGTCTTACTGAGTGCAAATATTTTCTTCTACAATTCAAAGATGAAAGTTTGGGGGTGGGGGGGGAATGTTGAAAAAATGGTTCTCTATCCTTTAAGACAGGGCTGTCAAACTCCTGGCCTGCAAGCCGGATGCGTCATGCCCCCACCCGGTTTAGCAAAGGGGGAAAAAGTCCTGATATATCACATAATGCCACCGTGACAATGTGAGTTTGACACTCCTGCTTTAAGACATCACATCTGATAAGAATACCCGCCCCCAATGGAACACATATGGTTCAATAGCCCAGTAAAGCCACGAATTATCTACTTTTTTTAAGTCACAAAAGAGATGGGGGGGGGGCATAGCATATTAAAGGATAAATGGCATGAGAAAGATGGATTGAGGAATGAATTATGTGTTAATCAGATAATATTGTTCCAAGAATGAATTCCCACTGCAAATCATTTCTGAAATTGAATTTTTTAAATATGTTTTAGTAGTAAAATTAAAGCATCCATTTATACTATTTGGGTGACCGGTCAATCATCCAACCACCAAAACTAAATAAATGAAACTGAAATGAATATTAATTCTCATTAGCTGATAAATAGTTCTAGACAATTTGATATATTGGCCAAATACTAAAAAAAGAGTTAAAGTTAACCTGAACGGAACAACAACAACATCAAGAAGGTTTATCACCTCTGTTCAGCAAAGATCTTCTGTGAGTAATTCACTCTTTCTTTAGAGTTCTTAAATATTAATCTGATTCATTTGTCATTTGCGTCCCATGTATCCTCCTGCAAGCGCCCCCACCTTTAATTTTTTGCCAGTTGTCTCCTTGACTACCTGGCCTTACCCTTCTTCCAGGGCCTCTGAGTAATGAAACATTTTTTAATGCCACTCAAAGAAACAACTAATAACATGCCCTGATGGGACTTGACACTCCATCTGTTCTTGAGCAGGTTTACATTAACCTAATGAGGGCAACACTGATTCACTCCCTCTAGGATGTTCAGCAGCCTATATTTCAGCCACCACATGAAATACGAGAGCTGTAAAGCATGATTATGGAAAAAGAAGACATTGTCTGGTGTAGCTTACGTTAAGATTATCAGCCAGGTATGAGATAGATATTGCCTTTAGGCAGGGGTGGGATTCAAATTTTTTAACAACCGGTTCTGTGGACGTGGCTTAGGTGGTGGGCGTCACTTAGGTGGTCATGTGACTGGGTGGACATGGCTTGGTGGTCATGTTATTGACTGGGTGTGGCCAACTCAATATCACTCACATCAAGCCACGCATCTTCTTGCCTGGCCTCTCATGACTGTGGGGATGCTGCAACAGTCATAAGTGTGAAAAATGATCATAAGTCACTTTTTTCAGTGCCATTGTAACTTTGAATGGTCACTTCACACAAGCAAAGTACCAGCAAAGGAGGGGAAAAAAACTCCAGAGAAGTTCCTGAGACAGGAAGTCTAGTCCTGCCAAGAATGTAATAAGGGTTAACGGATAGGCAGTTTCTGTAAGCAACACCAGAATGTTTCCTTCCTGCCTTCCTTACAGGATTAGGCCAGTACTTTCTTCTAACAACTGGTTCTCCGAACTGCTTAGAATGTTAACAACCGGTTCTAGCGAAGAGGTGTGAACTGGTAGAATCCCAGCCCTGCCTTTAGGTACCCTAGATTCTGCTAACTAGGATTTTGCAGCCAAGATATGTTTAAAAAGAACATTTTTATGTTAAAATCCTAATGAAAATATTGCTTTGTTTGGTGTAGTGGTTTAAGTCAGCAGTCTAGAAATTGGAAGATCTTGAGTTCTAATTTTGCCTCAGGCATGAACTAGGTGACCTTGAGCTAGTCAGACTCACTTGGCCCTAGGAAGAAGGAAGTGGCAAACCACTTCCAAAATCTTGCCAAGAAAACTACCATAGAGTGCTAAGACTCAAGAATGACTCAAAGGCTTGAAAAAAGGGGAGGGGGCAGAGGAAGGGGGAAGGGGAACGAGACAGATGGAGAAGCTAAACTTCTTAGTTCTGAAGTGGAATGGCCTAAATTCTAATTTTCCCTCTCTTGGATTGTTTTCTTATTCTTTTCAAAGGATAAAAGGATTCAAATCCTTTAGAGATTTTTTTTGTAGGATGTTTGTGGAAGATTTTTTAAATTAACCAGAACAAATACAATATCTCTACAGGGAATAAGGCATGCATTTAAAGCTATTAAAATGAAATTATTCCTGTCTTATATTTTATTTTGCCTTCAAGTAATGGGTGGCCTACTGTAGGGCATATTTTCTTTCACTGTTTGGTTATTTAGGGACTCCATTACTGTTCTTTTTTAGTCTCTATTAGGATAGAGTGACTTCATTAGAAATAGTTCCATTTGGAACATAAAATGCATTTAATGTAATAAAAAAGTATCCAGCAAATAAGACATCAGTTGCAAGCTTTTATTCTAAAATAAATTTCTGATTTATATCTCTGAAAGAGTACAATTTTTAATATTTTTAAGCGCACATGTTTTGCTTGGAAGGAGGATTAGAATCTGATAAGTCATTTTAGCAGGTCCCTCATACCTTCCCAGATCTGAAGCATGCAGTGTCTAACATCATAAGGAGATTTGCTAAAAAGAGCTGTCACTAAAAGGGAAATGTAACAAGAAGCAGCAGTCAATCATAAATCCAGAATTTCAAAGAAAAAGCTCATCAGTATTCAAAGATTAAAAATAACTTGTATTATATTTAGAGTAGGAAAAGAGTCCATAATTTCTAACCATGCCCTCCAGCTATCATTGGAGGGTTTGCTTCTAATGCCCTTACATTCTGATGTGCAGTAGTTGGTTATTTGGCAAGACATATTTCTAAAGAAACATTTCTCCAGAGAGGCCCAACTGGTGCTTAATCCTTCATTTTTCCAACACTATATTCAATACACCCCAAAGGTGCTTTTTTCAAAAGGCAACTGGGTTTTCTTTGTTTTTGCTTGAAGATATTTCACTTCTCATCCAAGAACTGAAGAAACTTCTTGGATGAGAAGTGAAACATCTTCAAGCAAAAACAAAGCAAGTACAGTTGTCTTTTGAAGAAGCATCTTTGGGACAACCATGACCTGGAGGACTAAAATCTCCATAGACATATATTCAGTACTATGTATGTATCTATGCATGCATGTATGTAGATAGGTAGGTAGATATTTATTCATTAATCGCTCAATAATCAATTTGATAAATTATCAAACTTGTATGCCACTCAATTCCCAACTACTATTGTAGAAAGAATGACTTTCTACAATCAATATAATGAAATTACAGTTAAAGCAATTGAAAAGAAGGTCAAAGATAAAAGATGCCAAGTACAACTTGTTGAGGTAATTCCCCGTTAGGAGAATGAGCGCATACAGGGAGACGTAGTGAGAGAAGTGAAGAATAGCACACACACAGCACACAGATACATTGTACAGTAAATGTAGGTTTTTACTTCCAATAAACATTTAAGCACAGTCCAAGATAAGCAGTCCAAGTCATTCACAGGTAAAGCAGTTAGTTTTCAGTTCAGGGATAATCCAAATATCAAAGTCCAGTATCAAAAAACAGTTCAGTAACAGACTTACATCAAATCCAAGAATAACAGTCAATACAGGAACGGCAACACTCTCCAGAAAACACCAGAACAGTAACAGAGACTCACTGGGACTCTCTTGTGAGACTAAACAACCCAGGTTTCGGGCTCCATCTTATAGCCATTTGTGGAACCACACCCAATTACAGTTTTAGCATTCTCTTAAAGACATAGTATTAAAATGTCTATCCTAGTTTATATATTTCCAACCCAAATAACTTACATTCCTAACACAACTTTCTCCTTCTTGCCAAAAATCTGGGTGAAGAGCCAGGTATTCAGAGCTCTTCCAAACAGCAGTTTAATGGGGCCCATCTGCCACAGAGAAGGCATATTTCCAGAGTTTTGATAGACAGCACTGTTTAATTGAAGGAACTGGAGTGCAAGAACCCTGCAGGATTGAATTGACCAGGCAGACATTATGGAGACAAGTAACTAGTAGCCAGGCCCTATGATTTTATAGGTAATGATCAGCACTTTCAATTGCATCCAAAAGCACACTGGCAACCAGTTTTTATTTTCCCAGTTCTTTTAATGTTTCAAAATTCAGTTGCTAGGTCATATTTTAATCAGCTGGCTATTTATATGGTTTTAACTACCTGTTTTTAATTCTTGTTTGATTTTGCCTCTATATATGTTTTAGTTATATGTTTTGATTGTACATCTCCTTGAGAGTTATTATGGTAGAACAAAATTACACTATATTTAACTGCCTCACTATCAGACATGGGCTGTAACAATCCAGACACTTACTAGATGGCAGAGATACAGTACATTCCCCCTTCTTTCTGTCATCTGGTGGTCATTTTTATATATTTATTAAATGTATATAGCAGCCCAGATCTTGAAGCATCACCTCACAGCTGAGGTTTAATTATCTAAATCAGGGGTGTCAAACTGGTGGCCCACAAGCCAGATGCATCACACGCAGGTTACATGCACTCCAGCTCTGCAAAGAGGAAAAATGTCACAATATGTCATGTGATTGCAGCAATGACGCTGCGACTTTAATACCCATGATCTAAATAGTTGTTTTTTTTATGGAAGAGGGTAGTTATGTGTTTTTAGTTGTCCCAAAGAATTGGAACAATTTGCTAGAATATCCAAATAGAATATCTAGGTAAGTTATTTGCGTGTAGAAAACCTAGTGCTCTCTGGTGGGCATTCTCAATTATCTGTAATAACTTTTGAGATAGGTTTCATTTGTTTACTAAATGTTGGAGACAACTTTAATTGCTACATGGATAAGTCTTGCCTCAAATGGAGACTGGATAAATCTGCTGGGGATGATTCAAAGTCAGTTGCTGCACTCAGCAGGAGTTAGTGCCCTAAAAGGCCCCTTCCAATTCTATGATTCTATCATAAAGTCTCTATAAAGAGATCTTTGCATTCAAGCATCTAATTTTGTACTTTGAATATCTAACTTTTCCACCAGTTCAGTTCTGTTGTAAAAAAAAAAAAAAAAAAAGGTGATAATAGTGGTTAATTCTGGATGTGTGATAGTGATCCCAGAGAGCTTTTAAAAGGACTTGAAAATGTGATTCTTTTTTAAAATCTGCTCGCAACACCTCATCAGCCGGAGGTGTTAGCCTGTACTCATTTAACTCAGAGAGCAAATTGTGGCCTTGCAAATGTTAGATTGCAGCCTTTATTATCATTCATCACTTGTGATCTGATGGGTGCCATAATCTAGCAACTCATGAGTTTTCCCAACCCTATTCATTTTGTGTACTATATTGATTAGAGTCTGGATATTCATCACGTCACATTCATTTTTGAAGCTGTTTGTTCTATTCTAGCTGACCCCCATCTGATTATTTCCAGATAAATTTGAATTATAGCTCTCAGAATTCACAACCCTGGGATCAAGACTGAAAAGCTTGTTGTCAACTCACTACCAATATGCTGTAAAAGGTTATCTTTTCTAGCTAATAAACTGATCATCTGAAGATACAGAAGAATTCTTCTGCAAAAGTCAACTGTAAAGAGATCAGTATGCTCCAAGCAAAAGTATTTTCTTGTCTTTTCTAAGGATAAACTTTCTGGTATTTGGTGGTGGTTGTACTTCCAAAAGACATATCTGTTTTCTAAAATTAGATATTTGCATTTTAAAACATTATTTTTTTGAATTTAGGTACTTATGGTAATTCCAAAATTACTTTGATTTGGCTATTGAAATGGAGAGGTCAGGACAGACATTAAGAAAAGGTTTAACAACCTTTGGATTCAACAACACAGTACTTTCAAATTAAATAAACCCATATAATACTGTGCTGTGGAATGTTCTTTTTATTAGAAATCTCTAGACAACTTCTGCTTCACCTATATTTCTTGACAATATGTCCATTTTCTCTGAGAAATGATTTCCTTTTATGTAAGATATTTCAAAGTAATCCTACTTTTTTACTGGATATTTTGCTACAACGATATCTTTGCAAATCATGAAAAAAATGAATATTCAGCCTATTATCTGGTATGTCAAGATAATAGAATAGAATAGAATAGAATAGAATAGAATAGAATAGAATACTTTATTGGCCAAGTGTGATTGGACACACAAGGAATTTGTCTTGGTGCAAATATTCTCAGTATACATAAAATAAAAGATACATTTGTCAAGAGTCGAGAATCATAAGGTACAACACTTAATGATAGTCATAGGGTACAATAAGCAATCAAATCATACTAGGAAACAATCAATATAAATCGTAAGGATACAAGCAACAAAGTTACAGTCATACAGTCACAAGTGGGAGGGGATGGGTGATAAGGAGTGATGAGAAGATTAACAGTAATAGCAGTGCAGACTTTGTAAATAGTTGAACAATGTTGAGGGAATTATTTGCCTAGTGGAATGATGGCTTTCGGGGGAAAAACTGTTTTTGTGTCTAGTTGTTCTGGTGTGCAGTGCTCTATAGGGTTGTTTTGAGGGAAGGAGTTGAAACAGTTTATGTCCGGGATGTGAGGGGTCTGTAAATATTTTCACAGCACTCTTTTTGACTCCTGCGGTATACAGGTCCTCGATTGAAGGCAGGTGGTAGTAATTGTTTTTTCTGCAGTCCTAATTACCCTCTGAAGTCTGTGTGTGTCCTGTTGGGTTGCAGAACCAAACCAGACAGTTATAGAGATGCAGATGATAGACTCAATAATTTCTCCATAGAACTGTATTAGCAGCTCCTTGGGCAGTTTGAGCTTTCTGAGTTGGCACAGAAAGAACATTATTTGTTGTGCTTTTTTGATGATGTTTTTGATGTCAGGTGTCCATTTTAGGTCACGTGATATAGTAGAACCTAGAAAATTGAAGTTCTCTACTGTTGATACTGTGTTGTCTAGTACTGTAAGAGGTGGTAGAATGGGAGGGTTTCTCCAAAAGTCTACCACCATTTCTACAGTTTTGAGTGTGTCCAGTTTCAGATTGTTCCGGTTATACCACGAGGCAAGTTGTACAACCTTCTGTCTGTATGCAGATTCGTCATTGTCTCAAATGAAACCAATCAGTGTTGTGTCATCAGCAAACTTCAGTATTTTAACAGATGGATTGTTTGTGATGCAGTCATTGGTATATAGGGAGAAGAGAAGTGGAGAAAGCACACAGCCTTGGGGGGGGGCTGTGCTAATTGTACAGGTATCAGATGTGATTCTGCCTAGCTTCACCTGCTGCTTCCTGTCTGTTAGGATATTCTAATTAAAAAAAGCACTAATGAGCTTATTGAGAACCAGCTTAGTTTAATGGTTAAGACATCAGGCTAGAAACAGGAAGTTCTAGTCTGACTTAAGCATGAAGCCAGCTGGGTAACCTTAGGCGAATCATTTTCTCTCACCTTAGGAAGTAAGCAATGAAAAACCTTGCTAAGAAGACTGCAAGGATTTGCCAAAGGCAGTCACCAGGAATCAATAACTGAGGCGCGCGCGCGCACACACACACACGCACAAATAAAGGCTAATACATGATTTCATGATGACCATTGTGACTAAGATGCTGAGCTTGTCAATCAGAAAGGTCGGCAGTTCAGCGGTTCAAATCCCTCGCACTGCTGATGGAGTGAGCTCCTGTTACTTGCCCCACTTCTGCCAACCTAGCAGTTCGAAAGCATGTAAAAATGCAAGTAGAAAAATAGGGACCACTTTGGTGGGAAGGTAACAGCGTTCCGTGAGCCTTTGCCATTTAGTCATGCTGGCCACATGACCACGGAGAAGTCTTCGGAGAGAGCTGGCTCTTCGGCTTTGTAACAGAAATGAGCACTGCCCCTAGAGCTGGAGGAAACGACTAGCATGTATGTGAGAGGGGAACCTTTATCTTTACCTTAGTTTCACTTTAGCTGTAACTTATTAAGATGATGTTCAGATGTATCTTAAGGCACGCAAACATTTCTGATAGTGGGGTATTTATGTCCTTAGTTCTTTAAAAGGTACATTTTGCCTTTGGCAAATCAAGTTTTGAAGAAGAAGAGATTCTATATGGTTCATGAGAAGGACTCAAAGCTAGGGTTGAATAAGGTTCCCCAATCAACGCCCCATGTGTTATGTTAGATTTTTGTTTCCACAATCCCTGGCCAATGCACAACAGCAAGACAGGCAGCACAGTGAAAGGAGATAATTTGGCAGAAAGCAGGGGGGGCACGAATCTTAAATGAGAGGGAGAGAGAGAAGGAGAGAGAGAGTGTGAGAGCGAGTAAAAGACTGTAGACAATGTGTGTATTCCAGCTGTGCTTCAGGGAAAATGTAATAAAACAACACTATGCAGGTGTGAGCTGTCACATGGATCCCTGCAGTGCTGTTACTATTCAGTAAAATTACTGGGATAAGACACCAGTAATTTTCTTCTATGAAGTCATTGCATACTGTATATAGCATATCAAAACCTAAGCTGTCCTGCCTTTAAAGTGATACGAGAATGGAAAAAGAATTGGCCTAATGCAATTATTTACTTGTTTGGCAGTAATCCTCTGCTCACAATGCTGCTTGCATTTATATATCATTCAAAGGAGTTGATATGCAGAGGTATGTTTTTCCTTGTTGCTTTCCCCGAAGAAACCAAAATTGAAGTTATTATTAAACTCAGTATGGTAAGATTTCTCTCACAATTAGTTCTCAGAAGCTTCTGACACCACTGCTCATGGATTATTGATGGAGTGACTCATTGGGCTGAGAATTAAGAGAAGAACAGCATATGTTAAAAAAAGGAAGGAAGGAAGGAAAGAAGGAAGGAAGGAAGGAAGGAAGGAAGGAAGGAAGGAAAGAAGGGAGGAAGGAAGGAAAGAAGGAAGGAAGGAAGGAAAGAAGGAAGGAAGGAAGGAAGGAAGGAAGGAAGGAAGGAAAGAAAGAAGGAAGGAAAGAAGGAAGGAAGGAAGGAAGGAAGGAAGGAAGGAAGGAAGGAAGGAAGGAAGGAAGGAAGGAAGGAAGGAAGGAAGGAAGGAAGGAAAGAAGGAAGGAAGGAAAGAAGGAAGGAAGGAAGGAAAGAAGGAAAGAAGGAAGGAAGGAAGGAAGGAAGGAAGGAAGGAAGGAAGGAAGGAAGGAAGGAAGGAAGGAAGGAAGGAAGGAACAGGATAAAAGCCAAAATTATTGATTACTTTTACACCCCATCTTTTCTTCAGAACACAAGGTGATTCGCATGGGAGTATTCCTTCTTCATTTATTCTTAAAATAAACCTACGAAGTTGGTTGGCTCATAAGAGAATAGTTGATCCAAGTTATCCAGGGAATTTTCACAGCTGAAAGCACCCTAGACCCTGGCTTTTCCAGTTGTAGCCCAACACCTTGACTCCTCCACTCTTATTCTTTGATAGCTAACATAGAGGCCTGAGGTTTAGTCACTTTATCAGAGTTAATCTTAAATTGATGTTCCAGTTTAACAACTTTATATAATGTATTTGTATATGAAGATGAGATTACAATTGTAGGATTCCTCTGAAAATAGTGAGGAGGACAAACTTCACACCCCTTTATATAGTTTGGCACTTGGGCTGAATCACTCAGGTTTAGAAAAACGACACAGGCAACTGAGCTTTACTTTAATGCCACTACAGAACAGACTATACCACCTTTGGAGTTAAATACACAATAGGCTGGCACATCACAGCACTAGCCTACACCAAAGGAGAACAAAGAGATTTTGGAATCCCTGCATGCCATCTCCCAACATCTCTTGTGAGCAACCACCTCATTCTGCCTAACAGCAGGACTAAAGCAAATGCATGCATACATTAAAAAATATTCTAAATAGGTAAAGGCAAAGGAGAACCTGTGCTATTTCTCTGTTAGTCATAGCTGACTTTAGGAGTGCTCTTCTCCATTTTTATGCCATTGAACCAGCAGGGTCCAAAAACTTTTCTGGAGTTATGTGGCCAACATGATATCACACTGCAGCACAGAGCATATGGCGAAACATGGAGCATTGTTACCTTCCACTGAAGTAGTACATATTTATCTACTTGCATTTACTGTACAGTACATGCTTTCAAACAGCTAGATTGGCAGGAGTTGAGGCAAGTGATGGGAGCTCACTCCATCACACAGTAGTAGGACTCGAACCCCCAGAACAAAGACCTTCGCTGGCATCTTTTAAGCCATTGAGCCACTCCACCTCAAAATTCTAAACACAGAGAGAAGATATTGCTGCTCTTCTAAGCAACAATCTTAAATTGAGGCCCCATATAAACAAATCAAGGATACAAAGTGTTCAAGATTTTACCATGTGACAAGTGTATGCTTGGAATATTCTAGTGGTCTTTCTAAGAGAGGTAGCAAGCATGAAATAATTTATTGGAAGCCACTGGATCTAAGACACAGAATTATCTTGACTACTTGATTAGTAGACAGAGAGTTCAGCAGCCAGAATAATAAGGCTTTCTCTACTGAGATACTGGAAAGGATATGGAAAGGAAAAGGGTAAATAAATCTTTCTTCCAGTTCTTGCAGGGTCACTGTTTCTCTGCTGTAACTGCTATTCACATGTGTTTGCTTCTAAATCAGTTTTTGACTCCTAGTGATCGCCTGGACAGTCCCTGCAGCTTTCTTAGCAAGATTTTCAAAAATGGTTCGCCATTGCCTCCTTCCTAGAGCTGAGAGAGAGTGACTGGCCCAAAGTCACCCAGTTGACCTCCTGGATTCTAGTCTGATGCCTTAACTGCAAGGATGGGATTCAAATTTCTTAACAACAAGTGTTGTGGGTGTGGCCTAATTTGTGGGTGTGGCTTGGTGGTCATGTGACTGGGTAGGTGTGGCTTGTATGTAAATATTATAAATATTTATATAAATATTGAATTTTTTAATATAAAAAAGCAACTTTTACCCAAAATCAGGCAAAGCAGGCAGGCAGATTGAGTTGCTCACAGAATCACAGATTCACTCAGAGACCTACCATTCTGCAATCTGCTAGCTGAGTCTGTCACATAAAATTTACTAGCAGGCAAACTCTCTAAATTAACCCACAACACATCATGTATGTAAATATTGAATTTTTTATTAAAAAAGAGCAACTTTTACCCAAAATCAGGCAAAGCAGGCAGGCAGATTGAGTTGCTCACAGAATCACAGATTCAATTAGAGATCTATCTATCTGCAATCTGCTAGCTGAGTCTGCACTGAAAAATAGAAGCTTCAGTCCTAAGGAAGGTTCAGCTCTGCTTTTAGATTAACTAAAAAGCAATAAATTCAACAATTTCCTGCTTTCTAGCTAATCTAAATCTGTCGGCACAGCAAAACAGCCAATGGTTGGGGGGTGGGGGGAAGGAAAAATAGCAACTTATCAAACACAGGCAAGTTTGATGGCACACGTGCCAGGTAAGGAGCAAGTGGGTGGGGAGGGGAGGGGAGGAGCCAGCCAGTGGTGCAATTTGCTGGTTCTCCAAACTGGGCAGAATCATAACAGCCAGTTCTATAGAACTGGTCTGACCAGGTAGAATCCCACCCTTGCTTAACTGCTATACCAAACCAGCCCTGTTTACACAGCAGAATAGAATTCATATAAGCAGTCTAAATGAGCTCCTTAGATAAAGCAGGGAATAAAAGAAAGGAAATGTGTTGACCCTATGAAACAGAAGCTATGCATTCCCAATTTAAATAGCAAACACTTCAAATAATGCAATAGCCATCAAAAATATTAATTTGGGGTCCCTGGATTATCCAGCATAACAACTACATTATCATTCTTAAGCAAAGTCTTCATTTGTTTAGCAGATGAAGCAAAAAATAAAGAAACAACTGATAATCAGTAGCTTATTTATTCCAGATTTTTCACAATTATAGTTTAGTATTTGGCTTACTGTCTAAAATTGCTTATTAGATATCAGCTAGTGGGCAACTTGCTGCTTTGAACACCTCAGAAATCATGTATTGTAAGCAGGTGTGTGTGTCTGGGCATAGGAAAATGTGTTGGAAACATTTTCCCCCCAAGGGAAAATTGTTGGCACTGACTATAATAATACTATAATGAAAAACCTGGATTGTATACTTACTGAAAACAATGAAATTAGTTATAGCACAAATGAGATGTTATCGGTGGTTCCTGGATTATTCAAAACAACTACATTATTATTCTTAACCAGTAGCAAAGTCTTTTCTTGGTTCTATTTACTAGATGAAGCAAGAAGCATGGAAAATAACTGAAATGCATATATAAGTAGCCCATACATGCCAGAAATGTTTCACAATTATAATTTGATGTTTGGCTTGCTGTCTAAAATAGCTTACACAGTTTTCTGTGTCTCTAGCTATCAAAGCTGCAGTAAATCTCTGAAGTGGCATCTGTATTGTCAGAAGAAAATGAATGTGAAGCACAAGTTGAACATTAAAAAGAAAACTGCTAGTGGCATTAATTTTGGAATTGCTTTTGTTAAAAAGTGCATGTTGCTGTTCTTGGCTGACCAGGAGTGTACAGGAATGCTCCACTGTCCCAGAGTCTGTTTTCCTGAGATAACTGGGATGGTTTGTTGAGCTGTTTGTATGTTTTTGTTGGGAGGGGATTCAATATCCATACTATTTACCTATTTAGGAGTGGTACTTAAGATTTCATGTCTTTCATCACAACCATGGACTTTTCCTAACTAGCATGTAACTTACTAAATGCAACAAACCACATATAGGTTGGCACTTGATCAAGATTAACGAAGGAAAATGTTAGTTCCTGCCTAAAGGAGGCAATAAAAAGATTTGTGTTAAAGAAAACCTCCCTTCATTTGGGGAAATCTATACAATTATAGACCAGTCTCAAACATGCCATTTCTGAGACTGGTGATCAGATGTGATGGTATTGTTAGAATTTTCTTTTGGAGACAAAAGGAATTGCTATAGGCAGAGAAAGAATCAGATAAGAAGCAGATTAGTCCACAGCAAGAATATGGATGTGATAAATGCCTCAGGAGAGACCCTTCATAGTTTTTTTTTGGCATGGCAGAAGAGAAATGTACTTTCAGACTTGCAAGATTCTGTTAATGTAACTGCATAATTAAGAGTTAGGTCATTTGGGTGTGCTTCTTGTCTGGATTATCTCACAAGACTAACATCAAGACTGAAATATGTTTTCTTTTCAGGTTATATACCGAGTTCATCTCCGGTTAGATTTTACAAATACTTTTCATTTGTAGTGTAGCGTGTGAAAGTGTAGTACTACTGGTATATTGGGGAGGGTGGAAAGCAGTGGTGGGATTCATTTTTTTTTTTACTACCGGTTCTGTGGGCATGACTTGATGGGTGTGGCAGGGGAAGGATACTGTAAAATCTCCAGCCAGAGGTGGTATTTGCCGGTTCTCCGAACTACTCAAAATTTCTGCTACCGGTTCTCCAGAACTGGTCAGAACCTGCTGAATACCACCTCTGGTGGAAAGGGATTCTTAGCACCTCATAGACAAAAAACCAGCACACAAAGATGATCGTGTGTGTATGTGTATGTGTGTGTGTGTGTGTGTGTCATAGTTCAAGATTAAAGAACTTCAACATGTAGTTGAAGCAGGTTAAACAAATAAAGCTTTATATTCTTTCTTTCTTTCTAGTGTAACTACTACCATATAAATGCAGTTAATCACTTTGTGTCTCTAATTTAGGGTTTAACAATTTATCTGCCTCCATGTGATGTTCTGAAGTGAATGAATCTTAGTTATTATTTCTTGCATAGCTATATCTAAGTTCCTATAAGAGTTAATCAAGCGCTTCAGATAAAACTTAGCAAATGCCTCTCATACCTGGTAGTCTATTGGGTTTCAGATCCTCTTGTCCCACTTTCCGTATCAGAAAGACATGAGACTCTCTTCACTGAGGAACTTGTAGATTCTCAGCAACCAAAACTGTTTAAACCTCATTTAATTTGTCAGCCATCTTCTTCATCTCTCCAATCCCAACAGCAGCTTCCTTCTTGTCAGTTTCATCATCTATTTCAATTTCATCTCTTCTCTCCATGAGTGATTATGGTTAAAATCCGTATCCATTTCATTCCCTGGTATTTTCCCAGGTCAAATATTATGATCTTTAAGCAGAGTTTCTATATTTGGGGGATAGGACAGCATAGCAGACTGTATGTACAGTTCATAACTGCATTTTGTGTGCTTTATTTTTTTTCTCTTGATGCTCAAAAAATATAGGCCTGTGTGAGAAAGCTACGCCAAACTGCTTTGTATTGGTAGGTCATGATATTTTGGATGTAGCAGTGACATGTAATATGCTAAAGCACTTTGAGTCCTTTCCAAGGTTCTGCTGGTATCTCCAGGAGCTCATTGCATATGATGAAGGAGGCTCTAGAATTGATGTGGCAATTTTGCTCCACTATTTAGCAGTAAAGATTTCACTGCTTCTAAAGCTTTGCTTGAAGTATCTTCAAAATAACTTTACACTCCCCCAAGGAAAGACTGGGGGAATGAATGTAGATGTGTGGGGGGGATAGATGGGAAAAGGCTGTACTACTTGAGAAATATTACCTGGAGCAGCTTGGTCCAGGAAAAAAAGTCATGGAAGGATGCTTTCAATGCCTTTTAAAGAAGCTTCTAGAAAAGGGACCATGAGCTGGCCTTGATTTTTTTTTAATGCTATTCTGTTCACAGATGCCTAATTAGTATCCAAGTAATTAATGGGAGGCTTTATCCAATTAATTATCATACTGAAATGACTCCCAGAGTTCAGTACATCCTTGACCAACACACTCTGGAAGAGAATATTTGAAACAATTTTCCTTCTGGAGTGAATGCAGCCTTCCATTTATCAGTGTTTGATATTTTCCATTAAAAACCTAGTCCTCATTTTTCAGGACAGTCTGATGAAAGTTTCGCAAATTGTCCACTTAAATTATTTGACTGACAAATAAAATAATTGATTAAATGTCAAATAATTGCTAGTTGAAAGAAGCACATTAGTTTATCATCTTCATTAAAATGCACCAGGTACCCCCAAGTTAATCAAGAAGCATTTGAAGGAAATAGAGACAGAAGTATATTTTCTTACTCTGAAGAAAGACTTGAGATTTTTTTAAAAATCAAAAGGTGTTTCATTATTAAAGCTTTCAGGGAGCTGGTTCTGGTTCTTCTGTGAGGCTAGCAAAGAGAAAAAGAATAGTGCTGCTTTCTGGATGGAAGCTAAGGTGGAACTATTATCACTAACAGCACTGAAGAAAAGAAAAAAAAAATCATCCAGGATTGTTGAAATGAGTGAAATACTATACGACTTTTTGTGTTTCCTTCTTGAAAGTCTCTGCAGGAAACCTTGGTAAACAGCAAGACATTTTCCTTCACTTCAGCATGCATGTACTGTATTTCTTTTTTTAAAAATTCAAAATATAACATCCCCTTCGAAGTAAGGTTGATTCTTGTGATTACATGGACATAGTATTTTTTTTATATCAATATGAAATGGTGTGCCACTAGCCATGCCTTCAATACTCCATAAATCATGTATTGTAAGCAAATGTGTATGTGTTTGGAAATTGTTTGTACTGAATATAATAATATTACAATGGCAAAACATGGGTTATTTATTTACTAGCAGCAATAAAATTAGTTATACCCAAATGAAATGTTAATGGCAGTTCCTAAATAATTCAAGATGACAACTACACTATTATTCTTAACCAACAGCAAAATTTTCTCTTAGTACTCAGAGTACTCTATTTAATAGATGAGCAATGAACAAGAAAAATAACTGAAGTGTAGATATAAGTGGTAACCTTTTGAAAAGAAGGACTGAATGAGGAACAGAAAAACCTTCTTTTGGGAATAGGTGTAGTTGTATTTGAAAAATAATATCAAGTTATAAATACTGTAACTTTTATTCTAAGTTTATTTTGGAAATATACAGAGTAAATGAGTCAAAAAGCATATATTTACTGAAGTTGTACAATATTTTTTTCACAACAGGAATCCAGACTAGAACAAGCAAAACAAGGAATGTATTTTTTTATCTATCCAAGGGAGAACATTTCTCTTTTATCCTACCCCCAAGTCAAAGTGTTTCACAAAATGTCTTCTCCAATAAGGATGTTGGGAATTCTGCATACTGTATGAAAAATAAGACATTGTCCGCCTAAAAGGCGGGAAACATATAATTTTAAAATGTGGAAACTTGGTTGTTTTCTTGCAGTGTAGAGTTGTAATTGCAGGAATGCTCTTATCTTGGATGGCAAACCTCAGATTAAGAAGGTTCCAAAGTAAATACAACTCAGGCAAACAAAGTCACTAATGTAAAGTAGGATTAGAGAGAGGAAGTAAACATGTGTTAGACTTTAACTAGAGATAATTAATTGTGTTAATTACTATGCTAAACAGTAACTAAAGTTAAGCAATAACCAAAGTTAACCAATGTTGGAGGATTACTAAAAATGTGTATAAATGCAAGACTAGACTCCAATAAAGTTCATCATGATTCATTTGATCATGATCAAACACCTCGACTGCCTCGTCATTACAACATTGCAGACATCATCAGTGCACCATCACTGTTAGATAATGTTACTTATTCAGGTAATGAAAAGTCTGCAAGCAAACAATCAAGTTCAGCATACAAGTATACCTGGAACTTGTATTTTTAGAATAGTTAGAATAGTTCATCACCTACATACATTCATACATACATACATACATACATACATATGAGATAAATATTGGATCAAATAACTTAAAAGCCTACTCTCAGATCAGAGAGATTCAAGTGACTTGAGACCATTTTTTACCCAATCATATCAATTTGGATGGAGAACAGAAAGAATTTTGGAGAGTTCACAGTTTCTGATCTCAAAATTTATTTTAAAACTCATTATTGTATTCTTTATCTGATGGACATAGTTTTAGCTCATTTTCCCTTTTCTTCTTTTTACTCCTTCTGTTGCCTTCACTTACTGTGATTGATTCCTTTTCTTTATTTCACATCATGTTACTTAGCCCAAAAGGGAAACTGAATATATAGATTGATGGATGGATGGACAGATGGGCTCAATAATCTTTTGGATTTAAAAAAAGCATGTTGGTGCACATTAACTTTTCCTGGGTGCCAAAAGCAAATGGATTCAGAGTAGTATCTCATATTGTCAGTGACTCTCATGAGAATTTTGAAAAAGAAATAATATGAAGTTCATAGTAGTTCCAGAGGCAGGAAAAAAACCATTAGAACAAGATCCTTCAAAATGGATCCCCAAGAGATGATGGGGCTATCCAAGAGGTTGCTAAATATATGAGGGTCAAAAGGAGGTCAATAAATATATGGGGGTCAAAAGCAGGTCAGTAATGACTGGGGATCCAAAGGAGATTAGTAAATATCTGGAGGTCAAGAGATGGTCAATAAATTATGGAAAGTTGATTGGTATCAATTAACCTTTTCATGTCTTTGTAGAGCTCCATGCCTGTCCTAATAAGATGAGACCAGGGATAATCAGGGTTGGCTGATCAGTGAAAGTGGCCTTGAATTATCATTAATTGTTCTTACTATTATTACTCTCAGGGCAATTAGTTCAAGTCGTATTTATTAAATTATTTTCATATAATAAACGTTTGGGTTCAAATAACAATATGAAACTACATGAAAGAGTTGAGTTTGGGGATGCTTTCTATGCCCTTTTCCAGGGATTTTCCTAACAATGCTAGGATTCGGGTAAACTGGCAAAAATAGCTTTGGCTACAAGGTAAGATCTGTAGTCAGCTTTTTCTATTATAGTTACTTATATTTAGTTCTGATTAATATATCTAGTGATTGAATTTAATATTAATTAGTAATTTTAGTATTAGTATTAGTAATTTTAGCATTAGGGCTAGCAGGTGTTTTAAAGCCTAGAATCTAACAGTCTTGGATTATCTACAAATGAAGTTGTCATTACATTTTACAACAGCCAGGACTGGGGGAGAATGATTTGCAATTTGCAAGAAACAAGTACATGAGGTTCGCATAGCTTATGCATGCTCTGGTTATAAAAATAATTTAAATGCCTTGTTATACTGTACAAACACAAGAAAATAATTCCCATGCAGAGACAATTGGCTTCTTTCTATTTTGTTGTTTTTCCCCTTAAAATTGAAAAGGGGAATCACTTATCTATTACTGCATACTTGTCTGTATATGTGTATCATTTATTTAGTTCAATTTCTTGTGGCTGCCCAGTTCATTGTCTTGTTTCTGGATGGCTAATAACAGTTTAAAAAACACAACATAAACAATAAATATATACTTAGCAGATGAGATAAGCCACAAACAGCCATCAACCTAGCCAGTTTACATGGTATGTCATATGTTCCAACTCTCATACTCAGTAACATAACCAAGACCTTATGAAAGGTAAACAAAATTAGGCTAATCTAATCTCTGGGAGAATGCTGATTTCCAGGACTAAAGATAGAAAATCCCCAGAAACTAGAAGCCTTATAAGAGCCACTCACTCTTTCTAGGGTTAAGCTGAAGCCTATTCTTCACCATCCAGACTTCCACAGTTTCTTGATACTGAGATAGAACCTCCATGACATTTCTTGGTCATCCTGGGGTGGGATTATAAAGCATCTCACCCAGTGCTATTAGATGCTCACCTGGTAGATTCCTGTAGACAAAGAGGTTCTAGTCGATGTTGATGGGGGGACAGTTCTAGCCCATGGTCTCTGCAACATCCAACATAGTTTGTTATTGACACCAACTGGAACAGACCCTGAAGGAAGAAGGAGAAACAGTGCAACACAACACAACACAATACTGTGCTGCCCATCCCTGTCTGCATGTAGGTGTTTAATTTTAATTTAATTCTAAAAAGTCTATTATGACATTTGTACAAGTTTCAAAGAATGTTAAATATCTTAGATCTTTCTCCAAGGGAAAGCATGTACTTATCAAATTGGGCAACTTTTATATAAAAAATAAAAAAGTTCATATTTTTTTCAGAAAAGTATGGTCTTTTTTCTGAAAAAGTTGGGATGTTGAAGTAAGCATTGTAAAAATTCAGAATATGCTGGAGGTGTACGATTTTGACTTATAATTGTTCAAAGCAACAAATACATGACCTAAGAGGATTTTTTTTTTTAATATTTAGGGAATGTTTAAATAATATATTATTGATAATGGTCCTACTAAGAATGTTGTAGACACATTACAGAACATTTCAAAAATCTTGTGGTTGTCGATCAGATAATTATGGCTGCAAATTTTAATCAATCTTTGGATAATTAATAAGCTCAAAATGCTAAACCATTTAACTCTAATTCTTGTGAATCAGATTAAATTAAATTTGATTGACATATTATGACTTAAATACAACAAGAATACACCTTTCACATTTTACATCAAAATGCTCTTAGGGTGTTTGCTGCTATATCAATCCTTTTGTTAACATAACTATATTAAAGTTAAAGTAAAAAAATAAAAAATAAATAAAAGAACAAATATAGAATAAAAGAAAGAAAGAAAAGTAAGACAATGCCAAAAATGCAGGAAAAAGAAAGAAAACATTATGAAATAGCTTCCGGGTTTCTTTATCACAGTTATAAATAAAAATATAAATTTATCTCTTACTCATAATTACAGCTCTAATTTTTCTGTAATTTATTTCTTTTTTAATCATCAAAACCTTAATTATTAAATTTTATTTTTCTGTTTCATGAAAAAAGTGCTGACTATTTCCCATCAGCAATAAATATAGATATTATCTTTTCTCTGATCAAAGAAGTCAATTGGCCATCTCATCAAGTTTCATATATATATAAAATCTTGCTAAAGTTATCACATGTCAAAAAAGTTCCCTAACCTTTTTTCCAACTGTTTATCCAATAACCCTTAAAGGCAAAACTCTGGTTTCAATTGTACATGAATGTTTAAAATCTTCTGAATTAATTATGAATTTGAGTTCAATATTTTCTGTCTATATTACATGTTCATCAAGCATGATAAAATGTTGTTCATATTTCCTGCATAAGTAAGAAATACCATTATCCATTCTAGACAGTTTTTCTGTTGTTATGTACCAATGATGTATCATTTTATAAACATTCTCTTTAAAATGATAACAATGTAAAGTTCAGTCCTTTCAACCACATTTTCTCCCACTGTTCCACTTCTATGCTCTCAGGTTGTGCTGGTGTATCAGTCCTTAATTGAAAGGATTAATAAATGTAATATAGGCACCTCATCTGATTGTTCCATAGTAACATCACCAATTGCTATAAGAAAATATACTTCATAAAACTAAAAAGTTAAATGGGAAAATATGATCATTTAGGAACTTTTGAGCATATATGTAAGATGAGTACATCAGTGTTATATAAAACTTTGATGAATGCTAGTAGGTCTTAATTTATTTTATGTACCTGAAACAGAATATTCATTGAATTGAATAAAATACATTGAGAGTAAGTAATACATTGCAAATTATTAGTTCTTTGACTGAAATAATTCTAGCAATCTAATATTACGACTCCAGGGTTAAATTCATATATCTCTAGTTCAATATATCAACATTTTATAAATTTTACTCTTGATTGTATGAGTCAAAT